>NC_041397.2:243035365-243197865 GCF_900747795.2 Erpetoichthys calabaricus
TATATAAATGCTTGACTCACTTTTGTTTCTTTCATTATATTTTACCCTTTCTCAGTGCAGTATCCCCCCCCCTTCGTTGTATCTTAATAATGACAATTAAAAACAAACAGAGCAGACACCCAGGCAAACGACACTGAATTGTGAAGGGCCGCAACTACTTTAGTGTTAGGCCCACTAATTAGAAAACAATGGATTAATTAAACAATTAGAACACCCGGAAAAATAGAATGAAAATCAAGATGAAATTATTAAAAAGAAAAAAAATACACTATTCCCATATAGTACATTTAATTTTTTTTTTTTTTTTTTTAAACCAAACCTAGTTTTTTAATTTCTATATTGTTCCCAATACACAAAATCTGGGCAATAACAGTTTGCTTAGTTAGCCCAGGATCCCAATTAAAAGCAGAAGCTGGTTGGAACAAAAACCCACAGCCACAGGGGGTCCCCCAGGACCGACACCGAGAACCCCTCGTCTATAGTTTAATTATAAAAATACCAAAGTTGAAACTTTACTATAGAACATAAGGCTTCTCCGTGTTTGGCTATGCAGGAGCTTGGTTTAAAAATGTAAAGAGTTAAAAGAATTTCGAGAGCTGGGGATAAAGTTCTACCTGCATTGGCTATCCACAATGAGGACATTATAAGTACTGCCACTAGTGAGATATATATATAACTCTAATTTATTATACACAAACACACAGTGCCCTCCGCTATTATTGGCACCCTTTGTAAAAATCAGTAAGGCGGGTTAGAAAGAATTCAGTTTGCTGAAGACCCATCATCTTGCACTGAAAAAAATGAGACAGTTCCTATACACTCCACAATCAACTTGATGTCCAATTTAAATGGGAAACATGCTTCAGTTACATACTTTCACATTAATTTCCAAGGTTGCCAACAATTGTGGCACATGTGTTCTTGTTAAAAATACGGATTTCTGGATGAGGGCTTTGTTTTTCTTTGAATGAATTTGTTTCAATTAAAAGTCAGATGTTCTCATTTTTTCAGTGCAAGATGACGTCAGCAGTGATTTTTTTGTAAACCTGCTTCTTTTTACAAGGGGTGCCAATAATAGTGGGGGGGGCACTATATTTTATATAAACATATACAGAAACACACACACACACACACACACAAAGGGGGTGCCGAAAAATAATACGCCCAACCAAGAAGAGAATGACATGTAGCCATGAAACTTGCAAGTTATTCAATATATTTACCCCAAAGTTTGACACACTTTGCACATTGTGCCTGAAGTTTATGTAACTCTTCCAAAAAAATTCTGATGTCTGGTCATTGAAATAACTGCTCCTCTCACCTCCGAATCGCTCAAAAACAAACTGTTTTCAAGGTTTTGAAATGGGAAATAGTCAGATGGAGCAAGATCTGGTGAGTATGGTGGATGGTCCACGTAGCCAAACCCCAGCTTCATCAAAACATCCACTGTCTTTCCAGCCTAGTGAGCAGTTCCATTATTTTGCAAAAGTAGAACTCCTTTCCGCAGCTTTCCTCTTTTTTTCTTTCAATGCCTCCTTTAATCAGTACAGCAAGCTAAAGTGGTATTCTGTATCAACTGTTTAGCCCCTCGGAAGACAACATCATTTATTTATATAGCATGTTGTCATACAAATTATGTAGCTCAAAGTGCTTTACAAGATGAAGAAAGAATAAAAGAAAAAAATACAAAAACAAAACTAGGCAATACTAATTAACAAAGAATAAAGTAAGGTCTGATGGTCACGGAGGACAGAAAGAAAAAAAACGCAAAATTCCTCCTAATCCCAAAACGCTGTAGCCATGACCTTTCCTGCTAACTTTTGGGTTTTGAATTTCTTTGGCCTTGGAGAACCTGAGTGCCACCATTGCATGGATTGTTGTTTTGTGTTATGGTCATAGTGGCATAACCATTTTTCATCAACAGTTATTAGTATTTCCAAAATGTTGCCACATGCTTTCTGAAAATGCTGCAAAATCAAATTGGAAGTGTCCACTCAACGTTGTTGCTTATCAGTATTCAAACATTCGAGCTCCTACTTGGCCATCAGCTTCAGCATACCAAGCTCTCAAGGATTATAAATGTGTTCCCTGGATATCTGTAGGGTCTCAGCAATTGTTTTAAAAAAAAAAAATCAGAAAGTTTGCACACCACTTCTTTGCAGCTGAATACGATGGACACTTGCCACTCAATTTTTGTATCATACATTCATGGATTTCCTTTGGAGTTTTCTTCTGCAGGAATAGGAACTTAATGACAGCTCGGAGTTCCACATTTAAAAATCCCACACTTTTCACTGACATGATTCACTCAATGATCTGAAACAATGTCAAAACATAAGTACAAATAGCTGCAAATCAGCTATGCTGGCAAAATAACAATCAGAATTTAGGAAGTTGGTTGGACTTGGAACGTTTCAGCACCCCCTCATAACACTGATCCCTGTGCAGTGCAGCACTGCATGGCTAATGAGCTACCATACAAAGTAAACCTTAAAGGAGTTTTCCACCTCCCTGAAAAATAAAACACACATAACCCTGTGAAATAATAAGGAAAGATTTATTACTGTTTACAAGATATTTCAATCTTCTTCATGGAAGAAAAAAAGTGCAAAGCATCTCCAACAGACTAGAAACTAAAAAGACATTCCAGCTGCAGTGGAGTCATCACTTCTAGCAATGGAACTAGACAGCTGCTGCCTTGTCACATGACAAATGTGTTCCCCAAGTCTGGAAATCTGTGAGCACAATTATTATTACCCTTAGACGTGTAGGCCTTACTTTCACAGCACAACAGCTTCAAGCACACCTTAACAGTGGTCAAAACCCAAGTCTCAGTTTCTACTGTGCAGAGGAGACTTTGTCCAGTCTGCAGTTGTCCACTGCCGGTATTTCAAGGCCCTATTTTGTCCTTTAATGAATGGCTTTCTTACTGCTACTCGCCCTGTCAAACCTGTGGCACAAAGTCTCCTCTTCAAAGTAGAAACTAAGACCTGCTTTTTTTTTTTTTTTGAATACTGTTAAGCTGTGCTTGAAGAGATTGTGCTGTGAGGCACCGATCACGCAAGCTGGTGAACCTGAGAAACTTGTCTTCTGATTGGGTTGTGACTTTGGGTCTCTTCCTATCACAGTTTCTTCCAGTTTCCAATTGCATTTGGATTGTGTAGGACACTGTACTTACTGACACTTTCATTTAGAGCACGGGTGTCAAACTCCAGTCCTGGAGGGCCGCAGTGGCTGCAGGTTTTCATTCTAACTATCTTATTCATTAATGACCAGTTTTTGCTGCTAATTAACTTCTTTTGCCTTAATTTTAATTAACTTGACTCAGGCCTCTTAGTTGTTTCTTTCTCCTTAATTAGCAGTCAAATAATAAGGAGACATAAAACAAGCTGCCACATGACCAGCTCACCTGTGCCCATCAAACAATATCTGAAAATAAAGAAAGGTCTCATTAAGGTTGATCTCTCAGGTCACCAAAACATTTTGATGGTGTTCTTAGAAAAAACAGAAGAACAACAGTTTTGGGAATGTCTGCTATGGCACAATGAGAGCAGCAACAAGCCATAGAATTAAATAATGAGTTTAATTAACAGCAAGAATCGGCTTCTCATTAAGAGACTGGTTGGAGTGAAATTGGTTGGAGTTTGCATTCCCAGTTTAGCTGATCATCTGTTGGCTCGTTTCACATCTCATTTCTGTTTGGCTGTCATTTAATGAAGAAAGGAATCAATTCAGAGGACTGAATCCTTAAAAACAAGACTATTAAAATGAAGGGAAAAGGAGTTAATTAGCAGTGAAAAGGGTTAGAAAGAAAACCTGCAGCCACTGTGGCCCTCCAGGCCCGGAGTTTGACACACCTGATTTAGAGAAATTGCAAAAAAATAAATAAATAAAAATCACAGGCCTACACTTCTAAGGGTGATAATGCTTTGTCTCGTTTTGTTTGTTAATTGCTCTTTTCTTGCCATTATCACTAGAATATTGTCCACCTAGTACTTCAGACAGTGTAGTAACAGTCTGTTCCAACTCCGCTTTAAGACAAGCACACGGTTTTTAAGTAATCAACAGAAGTTGGGACACCTGTGCAAACTGTTTGCTTCAACTTACAAGGCCTAATTTACTTTAATTTCTACAGAACATCTATAGGTTGTAACATATTAGTTGTTTCCTGAAGAATTCCCATTTGTAATATTATGATATTTCTTTTTTCAGTTTTTGCTAACCTAAACTTTAAATTCAAACCTCTGGCTGTTTATTGCTTAACTTTTCACCATTTTAGGTCATTAGTTGCATTTCAACTGATTAAATTTGATGAAAAGCCAGAAAAACTTAGTGGGGGTCTAAAACTTATGACTGCTATTGTGTATTGTTTACTACTTGCTAGTTTGAGGCTATTGTTCCATCCGTGTCTTTTGTTCCTTGAGGTGCAATGGCATAGTGGTTAGCATTGCTGCCTCACAACTCAGATCACATTTTTGATCAGGGGGTAGTTAAAACAGCATTGCACTATTATACCTCAGTCAAAACTAGTTCCATTCCTTCTTCCCGATTGACTTAAATGCATTTTGTGGAGTTCAGCGAAATTCCTGAACATTTTCAGAATTTCACCAAGCTCACAGTGAAGCAAACTGTGCAACGTTCACTCATCACTATTGGTTATGCTTCTTTTGTGTTTCCAATTGGAGCACAGGCAGGTGAAGCGAGTTACTCATGGTCGCACAGTGTCATTAGCAGGATATGAACCCACAACTTTAGGGTTTGAAGTTCTAGGTACAAAGCCTTAACCACTACACCAAACTTCCTGTCAACATTAGCCCTTGGCACCAAAAAAAAAAAAAAAACAATACTATACAAAAAAAATCACTTCAGTGACTTACATGATACTTTGATTTGACACGGCCAATGGAGACAGGGAGGGGAAAGAGTGGAGTTTCGCAGCAGCAGCACTGTGAGATGCAGCAGTGGAATCGAACCACAGATTAGCATGGAGACTCGAGTTCAGCGCTGCTTTGTAAGCAACGGTCCGTTTTTTCCCTTCGCATACCACCATATCACTACATTGATATACAATTACTTTTATGTAAAGACTGAAGAACATTTTCAATTACCTGTATGTTTATTTAACACTTAAGCAATTTAAAGACAACCTTTTAAATTGGAATTGAATTGTTTTAATAATGTTAACCTCACCACAGTTTGAAATCTATTGGCTTGGATAGCAAAGAGTGTCAATCAGCACGATTAAGAAAATATAATGCATTATATTTTGGAAAACTGCTTCCTTTAACACATTTACTTTTACAGCCCTAATATATAAATGTTATACATACATACATACATACAAACACAAACCCACCCACCCCCCTTCATCAAGACCTATGCAGCCTGATATCAGGAAATTTATTTAAAAGAAATCCCTTACACAATTCATATTTAAAAACTGTTCAATAAACAAACGGCATCAGGCATATATTCCAAATAAGACTGGCAGTTAAGATTGAACCTGAAGAAACAATACACAAGCAGACTCTTAAAAAAAATATAACTCTATAATTTACTTTGGTTCTGTACACTACTACCTAGAAACCTGAAGGTGGTTAACTCTATGCTTGTTCATTACTTCTTCTTCATACATTGTGGTGTAAGATAAACCAAATTATATAAAATGCTTCATTTGAACATGTCATCTAAACGATAAACTATAGAACAGAACATCTGGAGGATGTCTGTGCTACACATTTCAAAACATCATTTAATGTGTTCACATATCAGAGTATGCACCACATGATTGAAAATCTTGTCATTCAGTACTAAAAAAAGAAAACAGCATCAGCAACATTCAGTGCTTAAGAGATCAAGATAAACCCATTTGTAACTTAAATAGGAAGTAAACCTTTCAAAATTTTTTACCAAACTTGGAAGTGCAATCTGAAGAAATGCCCACCGAGTGACAATATTAGCATACAAATCGGTCAAAACTGTGGCTTTTGCTTAAAAACACAATACTTTAAAATATCATTGGAAGCAAGTTTAATCACAGATGACATGTTAGGTTTAAGCCCTTTTCCACAGGGAGATAAGCTACAACCAATGTGACTTTATGCTGAAGGTAATGTATAAATGTGTCATGTAGGAAATATGCTAGTCATGTAAGTTGTGTTCTGATGCAGGTGACTTTCCGTTTTAATCAAGTCAGTCATTAATTCTCAGTTTTACGTTTTCTACTAGATGTTTTTGCTAGTGAGATTATATAATTGATGAGTGGCCTTAAGAGATACGTTCTATCCCTGTTCAATTCGCCTTCCAAAGCTGACATATATCCCTAACACATAATTTCTCTATTAAATCATAACCTAAATTTCCAGTTCTATTTTTTATTTATGGATTAAAAATGACAAGTAAACCATTTAATTTTAGAAGGGAATAAACAGTTTTGCGCAACTTACCTTTCCTGCCACAAACGGCACATCTCTCAAACTGAACCGATAATGCTGCTGTGTATGTGAGTTTAATAAATGTGGGGACTTCTAGAATTAAAAAATAAACATAATAAAATAAAACCTTTACAAAAGACTAATTAAAGCACTTTCAAAAAAGCAAACACAGCCCCACACCTGAATTGTGTTTTTCTTCTTTTTGGTTTTCTTGGACTTTGGTGGTGGAGGGGAAATTGACTGCAGCAAAATCCGATTAGCTTCCAAACCAGTCTGTAACTAAATTGAAAATAAACAAAATCATAATACTTGTAATTGACTGTAAATGAAACACTTTCTCTAAAAAAAAAAAAAAAGCCACCAAAACATTCATTGGAATATTTGCTGTTACCAGTTTGTGTTGATCCTTCAAAAATATACTATGAAAATGAAAAAAATGGGTTTAAATCTATCACAGTCACCGTTTTTCCCCTAAGACTGGGTTCTTGTTTTAAGATGTGGAAAGTAACCCCCATGAAGTGGTATTTCCCATAGTGTAGGGGAAAGCAAAACTGTGTTTACATATTCAGTGGGATGCTTAACAGTTCTACCATAAAACAGCAAAAAATCAGCTTTCAGAATGCCCATTATCCAAGAGCAGAGAAGTAGGGATAGGAAACTTTGCCTCAAAATGCTCTGTGAATAAATAAAGCACAGCACGTTTAAAGTAATGTAATTTAATATAATGTAAGTTAGTGCAAGGCAAAAACAATCAGTTGTTCACTTACATTTTATTACCAGCTTTAGCATTAAAGCAAGTTTTTTTTTTTTAATACACTTGAATTATGAGTGACATTCACCTTGACACCCTAGTAGACATAAGTAGGTTTATGTGTTGCATGATGCCCTTTGAATGAGTAAGATAAGTTTTTGTGGCGCCTAAATAAAAGCATTCATAATTTACAAAAAAAATAAACTTTCATTTTTTAGCTTTAGCT
Organism: Erpetoichthys calabaricus; assembly: GCF_900747795.2. Lineage (NCBI taxonomy): Eukaryota > Metazoa > Chordata > Cladistia > Polypteriformes > Polypteridae > Erpetoichthys > Erpetoichthys calabaricus. The sequence goes on from NC_041397.2 coordinate 243,042,777, forward strand.
GGATGTAAAAGTGTAGATTCTCCACTTTGCTTTCCTAACGCGAATATTGAAGTATCTAGCATGTTCTTTTTGATTTACCAGGCTAGCACACAGCCAATCGGGAGCCTTTTTCAGTCCCCCACAAGCTTCTAAAATTGATAATTAATTTTGCTTTTTCTTTAGGGAAAGGTCTGTCTGTCACAGAGAAATCGATTCAGCCTCACGGCACAGAAAGGTGAGTGCTCAGTGTAGTTTGAAAACATCAGTGTCTGTTTTGGGAACAGCTCTTTTAGCTGCCTGAATGAAAATGTATCCAGATTTATTGAACTTGTGTTATACACCACTTGACGCTTTGCATGCAAACTAGACTTAAATTGACTGCTTATGGGTACAAGTAATAATATTGAAACAGTCAGAATTGTGCAGCAGAGAACAGCTTGGAAAATTCCACCACACCCAGAATTGTGGCACCCAAAAGACATTATAGCATACGGACTGTTGACAAAGTGAACTTTGCTGGTCATGACTGGCTTGCGGCAGGTATCGCCAAGCTTTAAACATGACAAAACACAATACTTCAGCAGTGACGAAATATCAATTATATGGAGTATATTCTTTGTTTTATTATAAAATGCCATGTTCCTGAGGCTACACTGTTGTTCAGTCCTGAACAACCTTTATGGTGACAAACACAAACAGGTACAAATGGTGCAATAATTTGTGCATGCAGGCTATTGTTGGTTGTGGGTTAACTTATTCAGGTGTTCTAGTTATATATAAATGTAAGAGAGCAAACATGCAGGTTATACTGTCCTACCCCAACCAAATATAAAAAAAAGGAAATGTGTTGGTTATACAAAGGCACGTGGTATATTCAGAAAAACATGGTACTTAAACTATAACAGCTACAACACGTACTACACAAACTCATTACAATTCCACCCGGGGGTTAAACGTTAACATTATACAAAGTTATTGTCTGTTATACCTGCATTTTTATCACTCTTTAATATAATATTGTTTTTATCAGTATGCTGCTGCTGGAGTATTAAAGATTAAAACAGTATCTATCTATCTACAAATCTGAGGATACTTCCACTGTAAAGGAAAATTAAGGCAAGCGCATACTGTACTCATCTCAACCCACTCTATCCCTGCACGTTTAGAAAGAAGAAAATCAGTAATACCTGGACAGCTTTATGTTGCAGTAATTTCCTGTGGTGTTCTTCATTATAAAGCTTCTGTTCTAGATCCCTTATTTTACTCTGCATATAAAAAAAAAATTCAAGACTTCAACTAACAATTAACACATTTTCAATACAGCATAAAACAGGATTTGCTACAGACTGACCTCTGCAAGTCTCTGTGTTGCTGTAAGTTTGCAATACTCTCTTTCCAGGATGTCCAACTTCTCCAACTTGGACTGAACGTCTGAGTGATTTGCAGACTTCTCTCTCTCCAGGGACATCTGAAAACAAGCATCAATCTTGAGGATGAACAAGAAGGACACACCCAAGGAGGTGGCCAAAATATACCTAGGAGCAAATAATCTGTCCCCAAGTGACAAAACAAATAATTACAGATCTGGCTTTTGTTCACACTGATTACTCAGTACCCAATTATGAAAATGGCAAAGGTAAAGCAAAAACAAATAATGACTAAGTGTACATAAACAGACAGATCAAAGTTTGTAACAAGATAAATCATGCTGACACTTAAGCAGCAAAATAAATACTCATTTCATACCTGTCTCATTAACAAAGAAGTACGGTCTGCTTCTGCATTGTGCACCATTTTTCTCATATATTCCAATTGCTTTTCCAGGAGACTGCAACGTGATTCTGCTTCTTTCAGTTGCAATGACAGTTCTAAGCAGTGGGGAAAACATTTATTAAATATTCTAGTACATACTGATACTTTAATAGTGTATAAAACAGCTGTTGCAAGTTCAGAAATGCCAGATACACACACCCTCATTTTGTTTGGCTATCTGTGACTTTTTGTCATCTCGGTGCTCTCGCTCATGATCATGTATTTTCTTATATTCCAAGGTCTCTCTGGAGAGACGCTGCAAGTTTTCCTGTGCCTGCATGCGCTCTTGCTCCAAGTGGTGGATCTTCTCTTGTAAGTTCTTCAATGCAGTAAAAATAGCTAGGAAGACAATGTAAAGGATCAATTACACGGTCACATCCCTGAAGCAGTACCACATAACCTTAGGGGCTTATCAGATGACACAAACAAGTGGACTGTATTGATGGCAATAAAAGGACTGAACAATAGCAAGTTGCTGATGATATTGCAATGACAAAAAGACATAGGATATAACATTAGTGTAAATCCTACTCAAACCACAGACTTTTTTCAGAATTGTTAAACCCATCTAGGCCAGTTTTATACTCTGAATATATAAAGGTTTTAACAGTTCATAAGATATTAAAATGAAAGATAATGAAACTAAAATAATTTGGGAGTTTCAGTAGCAATGTGCAGATGGGTGGAAAATTGGCTTAAATACCAGAAACAAAAGTAACAGTACAAGGACAATTTACAAAAAAGGTGACACATCTCTCTCACATAAGTGCAGGGGCTGCTACTCTTTCTAATATTTAAATAAAATTCATAAAAATATATATAACAAGCTGGTTGAAATAGCAGATACTAATAAATTAGGTGGAATTGCAGATAACCTAGCATCAGCTGAATTGTCACAGAGTGACCTGGACAGAATTCAGATTTGAGCAGACTTTTGGCAGATAACACCCACTTTTAGCAAATGTCAAGTGTTACACATAGGAAGTAATAATGTTAAATTTGACTAGACAATGGAGGATAGGTAGGGTCTGAAACCTAAAAGTGCACTTAATGAGAAGGCCTCAGGATCTGTACTCAACTAGTCATTGTCCCCATCTGAACATTGTACATTGCTGCCCCATCCACACTAAATGTGTTTTCTTGTAAAAACACATTTACAGTGGAACCTCGGTTCAGGAACGTCTCTGAACACGTACAAATCGTGTTACAACCAAAACGTTTGCCAAACTTTTGCATCTGTTCACGACCACACACTCGGTATACAAACAAGCCAGTTTCCCTTTCGGTTTGTGTGCGCCGATGATTTCCGCACCTGTTCAGTCTCTCCCTGTGCATTCCCTGTGCAGTGAGCGAGAGAGACAGACAGACAGACACATGCACGCACGAGAGAGACATGTGCGCACACACGCGAGAGGCCTGGCACATAAGGCCGAGAAGGCAGTTAAAGAATGCAGCGGGCTTGTTTTTAAAGAGACTGATTCAAGCATTGTTTTAACGTCATTGTATTTAATGAAGATTTTTTTCTATTGGATTTTAACCCCCACTTCACTTCTGTTTACAGCGATCGGTTCGTAGTGTGCATTGTTGCAATGTTACTTTTCTTGGTTGTTTATTAAATTACGGATTTTTCAAATGTTCATGTTTTTCCCTGTGCTTAAAACTCATTAAAAAAAAGTTTTTTTAGCGAGCAGTTCGTAGCGCTATAGCGCGAACTCTTGCAATGTTAGTTTTCTCTGTTGTTCAAGGTTTTCTCAGTGTTATTCAATGTTTTTACATTTAGTTTACTATTACGCTGTGCATTCTATGGTATAATTAACTATATTTGTGCTTAAAAATTAAAAAAAAAAAAATTTACATACAGTTCGTACGGTCTGGAAATGGAAATAATTGTATTTACATACAATCCTATGGGGAAAATTACTTCGGGTCACGACCAAATTGGGTTACGACCAGAGTTTTGGAACGAATTACGGTCGTGACCCGAGGTTCCACTGTATCTATATTTTCAACTTTCTTCATCACTATCCCATCGTTTTCAACCCCTGTTAACAAAGACTTCTTAAAACAGTCTCCAGGGCTATATACTTCTGAAAACATAGTATCAGTGTTTCAGTGTGGATGGACATAAACATGGTTTTCCAAAAACATACCCTAATTGTATTTTGTTTGGTTTGTGCTTATGATCCTGTTCATTACAATGACTCATTAACCAACTGGTCACCATTCACAGAATTTAAAACATTTTCCAGCACAGTTCACAGTACTGTATTTCCAACAGAGCAGGCAGAAAAGAGTTGCTTTCCATTGACTTTGTTGTGCTGCATACCCGTTTGGATCTAAATTGCATTTTGTAAAGTCTGAATCCTGCATACATGCATAAAAAGCCAATTACTTAACTGGTCACTACAGTTTTGCCATAAATCCCATGGCTACCGGCATTAACACTGTAGTGAAAAACTCTCTAATCAATGTTTATTACTTAAGCTTAATGTGTTCAATAAGGAGGAGTGCATTTTGCAGCAAAATTAATAACATGCGCTTAAGGTGGACAGGTGAATGCAGCTGAGCTCACAATATTACAGGACAGAGAGAGCCAAGAAAGCACAATACACTAAAGTGATGGTGTAGAAGTTCTTTCTCTACTTCTTTCTTTTTTGAGTGAGTTTTACAAATTTTGTTTGGTACAAGACACTTAAAATAATACTACAATTGCGGCCAGATTTAAATATTTCATTTACTGTATATCTGGCCACAATTTTAGTATTATTTTAAGTTACCAGTCAAAATTCACAGCTCAGACAGATGATAGTTTACTACTTTGTGGCTAAAACATTTCTTGTCAGAGCAGTAACTTAGGCAGAAATTACAGTCTGATGGGGTAGATTTTTTTTCATTATCTACTGACTTTCAATAAGGATTCTGTAAAAACATATTAAAACTTATAAAATCATATTATTAACATATGACCTACATGGAATTTTCCTTAGAGTGATAGACCAGTTAGGTAGGTTCCAGCCAGCAGCTTTTGTTTTTGTTGCACCAACATCTATGGATGGTTAGATTTTAACTAAGCACTCCTGTACTGTGACATCAATGAAGCGTTGAGACTATCTGGGAAAGTGATTTTTTCATCTTCAAGTCATAACATGACAAGTAACAAGTAACTAACCAACAAAGAGATGGACCATTTTAAAATGCTAAGTGTTGTTAATGTTATCTGAATCAAGTTGTTTTCAGTTTGTTATCAGATTCACATTTTTTTTTTAAATAATTAAATTTATCCAGTGAGCGAAACATAGATTGCAGCAGCTCTTTTTTAGCATCTTCAGGTATGCCTATAAGTTATGCCTAATGAAAAAAATGTACAACATCCTTAAAAATGTAAATTGTATGTGCTTTATATACAAAATTTAAAACTGACTACCATATTTTCCTGAATGTATCCTACATCCCTGTATAACCCACACATTTCATCTTTCACTAAAAAGTTATTAATTATTGAACAATAGCATTTCCTCAGGCAAATAGTATTTTGTAAGAAAATATGATATTCTCCATCTAATTAATATGATATTGCTGCAGACGAATTATATTCTCCCATGTTCGAACGTCAGTAATACCCACCGCAAGACAGTCATGAAACAGCAACTTCACATTACTAACCAGCCACTTTATTCATATTATTCCGGGTGCAATGTAATTATCCCAGTCTTCCTCTACTGCATGCTGTACAACTGTTGCAGTATTAGTAAATGCACCCTGTAAGAAGTAAGTTTATGTCCAGTTTGGATACTGTTACACATGAAAGCATCAAAGTAGAGTATGACTTGCATTCATTGAACTCCGAGTATGCCTTCATTTGGTGACCTAAAACAGCCACCTGCCCCTAAAAGGAGACACTGATATTTTCAAACTGCACCAAGCTATAGCCTTTCTGTGTTGCGAGGCTGAATCAATAGGGAGGCATCTCTAAACAGGACTTCTCTAAACCTCCTGGTACACTGAACAGAATGTATGAATATCAAAGTGACAGATAGACGTTTCTCTAATTAAATATATATATATATAAAAATAATAATAATAATAAAGGACTGTTGAGCTTAGAAGCTAGACTGAACACTGGCAAAGTCTCCCGATCAGCTGCCTGCTGTGTGGCAACGTGGTAAACTACATCACACTAGATGCGTCAGTATTTGTGCTTAGGAAAAGAGTAGATATAGTTATTATTACAAAGCAGTTAACCCATACTTTTACATAAAAAAAAAAAATGCACACCACAAATAGCAACTTACTTGCCCAGTGAACTTCATGCAAAACCTAAATCTATGTAAGTCTATTAGGGCTGTCAAGAAGAATGCATCACAAAAAATTCCTTGAATTCTATAACTGTTTTTTCCCCCTGACACTAGTTTCACTTTGTATTACTCTAGAAGTGCTACACTTTATGTCCTTTTTTTTTGGCACGTCTCCTCCACAGCAAATACTGACTGACCTATTTGCATTTTTGAATAGTGAGCTTGTTGAGTCAATTATTAGTAAAGGAGATAGCCTTTTAAACACAATCTTTATGAGCATTTGGAGGCTAGTTTTACTAAACCAACTGCGGTGCTCTTGGATAATGGCATTATAATGGTCACTCTTGCACTTGAGATCTCCAATTTACTGCTGTTTTATGCTTCACCTATTAACACTAGAATCCCCACCAAATTTTGTTTCCCTTGATCACCCTACATTCCCCAACACTTGCGAGGAAATTTAGATGGCCTTATCACCTCACCATATTGCCCACTGATAGCCGCCACTCACCTATGCCCAGTACAGCCAGCCATTTGTGCCTCGTGACACTTTTACGATGTGTTTGTCACCGCCACTGTTGAAGATTTTATATAGCAAAAACTTGTAAGGCACTATATAAGAAATGATATCATTATTTGAAATACTGTGCATTTCATGAGTGTTCTGTGTCTACAACAATATGTGTAAATATATAACGAAAAAGAACTGTTAGGTCTTGTACACAGAAAGCAAATGTATGTGTTTATTATATCGAGCTTATGTCACATTTGGGTAATTACAATGGCACTGATAAATAATTTGTCTTTATTGCCCTAACTTTTACAAGAACCATACATTTAGCGGACTGTTACAGACTCAGATCAAATGCATGTTTTTATTATATCAAATATGGCAGTTTCAAAATTAAACAAGCAAGCACACAATGCATGAATGCAAATGTCTTTATTCTTTACCGATTAATATTTGGACTTCAAACATTCACAGAGACATGTCATTTGAATGATTTCTTTTCATTAGTTTTTAACCTCGGATAAATGCCATATTGTTTCGTTACTGTGAATGTGAAATACAAGTATCGTTTTCAAATTAAGACATGGAACATAAACACTTTCACAAAAGTTATAATGAAACAAGTATTCAAGAGAAAAACTAAATAAATTAATCATTCAAATGACATGTTGCTGAATGCGTATAGACTGGGAAGTCCAAATAGCTTTCCAAATAAAGATGTTTTCATGCATGTGTATGTTTGTGTGTGTTTCACATGCAAGTAGTCATATGGGATATAATATATACATTTCTATTGAATAACAGACAGTGCAGGTTTGTTTATTGCAAAATGTAATGCTAAACAGCAATTTAGGTCTGTGTGCCAGTTATCATCACAGAATCGCGATTGTCAAAAAAAGTAAAAACTCACATTCAAGCAGTTATATTTGATATAATAAACACATACATTTGCTTTGTATATACAAGACCTAACATTTCTTGTTTTGTCGTACATTTACACAGATTGTTGTAGACATGGAACACACATGCATGCATACATGCACATGTATGCATTTCAAATACAGTAATCCCTCGCTATATCGCGCTTCGCCTTTCGCGGCTTCACTCCATCGCGGATTTTATATGTAAGCATATTTAAATATATATCGCGGATTTTTCGCTGCTTCGCGGGTTTCTGCGGACAATGGGTCTTTTAATTTCTGGTACATGCTTCCTCAGTTGGTTTGCCCAGTTGATTTCATACAAGGGATGCTATTGGCAGATGGCTCAGCTTACTTTTCTCTTTCTCTTGCACTGACTATCTGTGATCCTGACGTAGGGGGATTGAGCAGGGATGGCTGTTCGCACACCTAGACGATACGGACGCTCGTCTAAAAATGCTGAAAGATTATCTTCACGTTGCTATCTTTTGTGCAGCTGCTTCCTGAAACGACATGCTGCACGGTGCTTCGCATACTTAAAAGCTCGAAGGGCACGTATTGATTCTTGCTTGTTTGTTTTTCTCTGTCTCTTTACTCTCTCTCTCTCTTTGTCTGCTCCTGACGGAGGGGGTGTGAGCTGCCGCCTTCATCAACTTTGTGCCGCGGTGCTTCGCATACTTAAAAGCCAAACTGCCCTATTGATTTTCCTCTGCCTTTATGACAGTCTCTGATCCTGACTCCTTTGAAGAGGAAGATATGTTTGCATTCTTTTAATTGTGAGACGGAACTGTCATCTCTGTCTTGTCATGGAGCACAGTTTAAACTTTTGAAAAAGAGACAAATGTTTGTTTGCAGTGTTTGAATAACGTTCCTGTCTCTCTACAACCTCCTGTGTTTCTGCGCAAATCTGTGACCCAAGCATGACAATATAAAAATAACCATATAAACATATGGTTTCTACTTCGCGGATTTTCTTATTTCGCGGGTGGCTCTGGAACGCAACCCCCGCGATGGAGGAGGGATTACTGTAATGATATTATTACTAATATACTGTACCATCTTACAAGTCTTTGCCATATAAAATCTTAAACAGAGACATGAGCTGTAAGTGAGAGGATTCAAGTTGGTGGTGCTAAACATAGAGTGTAAGTGTCAGAAGGGGTAAACTGCTGGCTGAAGTGGGGATGGGTCATTTTTAGCTTTAGCACTGCTAACCGACACATTTGCAAAACAAAGGCGGTTATCAGCAAGCAGTACGCAAGATTTTCCTCAGGTGTGTTTGTGGAAAGTAGGCTTTACAGGGAGAATGAAAATATTTCCAGACTTTGCATATTCTGATGGTTAAAATTGGAATTCCCAAACACGGTCTTGTTTTCCATATTAAACACAATGGGAAATAACTGTTAAATTTCTGATTTTAATTTTGTTATTATAACATCACCTTTTTAAAGAGTCTTTTGAGCAATGCTCATTTTAGTTATCTGTGCCAACTGACTGCTCACTTAACATGTATTCTTAAGTAATAAATGTCCTTGAATACTTGCTTTACTTTAAACATTTGTTAGGCATAATTAATTGAATCATTACTCGATAATCTGTAATAAGAGTGTGATTGTTTATTTGTACATTGCTCTAAATAAAATGTTAATGTAGCACTGCCAAGCAACAGCCTGCATGGAATATACAAAAATTATAAAATCGACAAGACAGGTGCAACTGGTCATGAACAAGACTCATTGTTTATTGAACATGCTAAAACTGACACTTAGATTATGCCTCCCTCTTATTTGGACGGGATTAGTTTTTACACCAGGATGTGGGGTAAAGTAATACTGGAGGACATCTGCAATTTTTAAACTCTATTCGGACAACAGGATTAGATTTTTTACAACAGGTGGTGTAGTAAAATCAGTGATTTACCAGCAGTGCATTACTCTGTACACACATTTCCCTTTAGTTGTGGTCTGTACGCTATTGGTCCAGACCACATTAGAAACCATATATATATATTATATATATATATATATAAAACTAGCCGTCCCCCGCGGTTCTACCTGTGTAGTAGTGAAGCAGGACACTTAGGAGGGTCCTGACCGGCTCCCCACTCCTGATGTTACACTTCCCCCTCCCCTCGGCCCGCAGCCTCTGTCTCAGATTAACAAGAATATATCACTCCTGCAAGTGAACTATGTTTCTTAGTATGATGAGAAAAGTCACAAAATCAACCGGAATGTTCAAGCAAATTATAGAAAAAAACTTGATCTAAATCCATTAAGTAGTTCTCTCGTTCGCTAGCTAAGTGGAAGTAAGGGTACACCCCAAAGCTGGCTCGTGAGTGAGGAGGGCCCAGGCCCCCTCTGTGTCGCTTGGATTTGTGCAAATGAATTGGTACTGCAAGCGAACTATGAAACATAGCATAATGACAGAAGATACAAAAATCAACCAGAATGTTCAAGCAAATTATTGAAAAAAAGAAAAAAAAAAAACACAATCTAAATACATTAAGTAGTTCTCTCGTTAAAAGCGGACAGACATTGGATTTAAATGTATATGTGTGTGTGTGTGTGTACACATCAGCGTGCTGACATACTTTTTATGAGATCCAACACCCCCAGCTTTTCAGCATGAACAAAAAGAAGTACACCGACAGTTCTTTTTACCATTTCAGGCATGGTGCTTTAACATATAAAATAAAGATGACTAAAGAACAAGATGGTTTTCTATGGATAAATATTTTGTGCAAAATTAAACATTTTGTTACTTGGGATGATAAACAAATAAAACTAATCAAAATCAGACAATTCAATAGCATGAAATCAGTGATGGCTATAGGTCCTAAACAAAAACAAAAACAAATAAAACCTGATAGGATCATCCCTGCTTAAAATTATTCTATAATGAACTTCTTCAAAAAAAGAGATGGTTCATACCTGTTCTGTTGCCCAGAGGATACGCATTCACTGGTCTGCCTGGTTCTATATGCAAATCAGAGTTAAGAAAAGGCCGACTTGTGGGATAGTCAATACAGGAGTGTTCAGACAGACAATCAATTCCTTCTGGACCCACTGTATTCCTCAACAAATTATCCCGAGGCTGTAAAAAGAAAATAGCACATCAGCAAAAAAAAAAAACTCACAGACAAGCAGGCAAAGGAAAGCACATACATCTAGATGGAAACTATAAACCAAAGGATGAGCTGTAATCCAATGAAGCATGAGAAGCGTATGTATGAAGCAAGAGATGATCGTAATCCACATGGTGTCCTTCAGGTTCCTTTTTAAAGGGCCAGCTTACTCTATCTTCTTCCCAGCAGCCTCTGCACCCTCTAAACCTGTCAAATAGTGCTATACTGCTGGGGCTGCTGGTAAAGTTGCTCTGAAATGTATTACTGCATACAGTCTATCTATGTGACAAATGAATTTAACTAAAGGCATTTTCACACCTAGATCATTTGGTGCATCTTCCATGAAACTGGATTTAGACCCTTTGTTAAATGTGGTCTTGGTGCATTACCAAGCAAATCCTGAAGCAGTTTTCATGAGGTATGAATGTGATCCAACATGGGACCAATCCCACTACAAGAAATAGTATGTATTACGTGTGAAAGTATGTGTGTTAGGTATTCACACTAAGTATCTGCTGCGGGTAAATAGGGAATATCATTCCCAGCATAATGAGTCAAGGTTTTTATATCTGTATTACCGCAATTATTTTTCCATTTTGTTTCAGTACACAAACTCATGCATCATTTTCTCATTTTCTATTGCTCAGCAAACTTTAGATCAGGGGTGCCCAATACGTCGATCACGGTCGACTGGTACGGTAGATCGGAAAGGTAGTGCAGGTAGACTACGTTACATTCAAAAAATTTTTTTTAAACGTTAGTCTATACGTATATCCTCCCTATGGCATTTGCCACTTGATTGACAAACAGGGCCAGTCTGAGATCTCTTTTCTTCTAGCACACTGGTCATCCCGCATGCACGATCAAACGCGCGAGCTACTGCAAAACTCCGGCTGTGAGCTAGTTAGCCTTCCAATTTATATTGACTAAAGAAGGGATTTAAAAAAAAAAATGTTTGGGTGGGTATGGGCTGGATGTGTAATTGGAAGAGGATTTTTTTCCTCACAATGTCACAATCAAAGTGCATTTGTCTGATCTGTCAATCTATCATTGCCATTCCAAAGAAGGAAAATGTGGAAAGGCACTTTCGAACTGTTCATAAAAACTACGAAACTGACTTCCTTCCGAAAAGCGATCTGAGAAAGAGAAAGGAGGGGGAACTAAAATCGCAGTTAATCGGACAGCCGTCATTTTTCACTCGGCTAAATTCAAAAGCAAAGGCAGACACACCGAAGCATCGTTCCGGGTGAGTCACTCAATCATTAAGCATAAGAAATCCTTCCAAGATGAAGAGATGATAAAAGAGGCCTTCGTCTCCTGGCTGGAGAAAAAGGAGTTTCTCCTTGTCATTAAACATGCAGAATACAAGCAACTTAATAACAATCAATGGCTGCTAGACTTGTCATTTTTTTCCCGATCTGACCAACATGTTGAATGAGCTTAATTTACAGCTGCAAGGAAAAGAGAACTCCATGGTCAATATGATTAGCTCAGTTAATGCTTTCAAACGAAAAATGCAACATCTGTCCTCAAAGCTGCAGAGCCTTGATTTGGGGAATATCCAAAACCTCCCATCAGAGCTGGAGACGCAATGGAAGGCGTGTGCGCAACTTGACAGCATACACTACACAGAGCAGATTGAAAATTGAATGTCAGACTTTGACAGACGGTTTCAAGACTCAGCTTTACTTGAGCCAATCGCTACATTTAAGTGCTATCCGTTTAGGGAAGATGTTGAGGGTGATTCACCCGCATCAAAAATTGCAACACTGTTTCACCTAAAACTCCTCTACAGTGGAGGATGACATTTTGACACTACAGGATGACATTCAGCTGAAGTCTGGGTCCCTTGGACAGTTTTGGAACTTACTCACAGAGAAAAAGTACCCAAACATGAGGAAATGTGCTACCTCCTTGACTGCATTATTCGGCTCTACTTATTTATGTGAGTCAGCCTTTTCCCACATGAAGATTATTAAATCCAAATACTGTAGTGACCATGAATGTATTGAATTGTTATTGTGCCATAAAGGTTATTCAGTTATGCAAGGTACAACAACATATATTTTATGTATACAACAACATATATTTTATGTATAAAGTATACTCAGTATATATATAGATATAGCATTTTTAATGTAGGTAGATCATTTCGACCTGGTCATTTTAAAAGCAGCTTGCAAGCCGAAAAAGTGTGGGCACCCCTGCTTTAGATATTTTTAGTAATTATTTATCAGTGCTAGTTTTACACATGGCTAAGCATAAGTTAAATGGTCTAGAGCAACCCTGAGAGAAAAAGTTAAACTGATACAGAAAAGTAAGGAAAACTAATTTCCAATACAGGGAGAGTGTTTACAGAGTATAAGGAAGTATTTTCTGCTTAAATATGTAAGCTCATTCAGTAAGGAGTTATGCAAGCATACAAGTACATATTTATACAACACACGTTTAAGCATGCAAGTTATATGTATACATAAGAACATTTATGCATACACAATATTTATCTATTTTCTCATTTTTCTTTTGCACATACAGCCATAAGTAATATTTGAACAGATAGCAAGAAGCTCCTGTAATAAGTTCTGGCTCTTCACTGCCACTTCATAGAAAAAAGGTAATGGGTGGATAATATATATTGATTTGTGGCTTGAGGTAAGTAGATAAAATATTGCAGGTAGTTTTAAAAATCCAATCCTATTCATGGATGAGAAATCTATTAATTTGATGGTCTGGTTTACTTCAACTCTCTGAAACACACAGAAATATCAGTGTTGTTCTACATACATCTGTTCTTGTTTGTGGCAGTTAGCTGCAGGGTTTTGCTAGTGGAACTGCGAAGGTTCTGTAAATTTGCTAACCTAGGATATGCCAATCTCATTCTAAGAAACCAAATATAATGATAGGAATTTAGCCATATGGCTAAGCATACAAAAACAACAAAACTTTATTTATAAAGCACATTTACAAACAGCCAGCCAAAGTGCTGTTCAATCAAAAATAAAATAAATAAAATTAATCACATAAAAATCAGTCACATAGAATTAAAAATAACCAAAAATAAAGGAAAATAGAACAAATTAAGTTAGCAGCAGCAAGATAACAATAAGAGAAAAGGAAAAAAAGACTCACACCATTGATTCAAAAGCCAGCGTGAAGAAGTAAGTCTTAGGTAATGACAAATGTGACTAAAGAGGGGGCCATTCTGATATACTCCAGTAAACTGTTCCACAGAGAGGGGGCAGCTACCAAAAAAGCCCGGTCACTTCTCCATTTATACCTTGACCTAGGGACCACTAATAGCAACTGGCTAGATGACCTAAGTGCTCTCTTTGGGGTGTAAATTTTTAAAAGATCTGAGAAGAAAGAAGGCACCAGTCCATTTAGGCATTTAAAAACCATTAACACATTTTTTAAATCAATTTGAATATGAACTGGAAGCAAGTAAAGAGAGGTGAGTACTGGAGAAATATAGTTACATTTGTGAGTGTGAGTTAAAAAATGGGCCGCAGCATTCTGCGCCATCTGTAGGTGATGTAAGGATGCCTGATCAACCCGAAGGTACAGACTATTACAATAATCTAACCTAGAGGTTATAAACACGTGAACTGCTTTTTCTGAGATCATTTTGAGATAAAAAGACCCTAAACTTTGATGAAAGACTCACCTGATAAAAACAGGATCTAACTACAGCATTAATCTGTTTATCAACTGTGAAAGTTCTCTCAAAAATACCCCCCACGTTTTTGGTATAACGCCTCTCATATAATACCAGAGAGCCAAGAGCATTATTTAGAGAAGTTGAAATTTCAGCAAATACAAAAAACAATATTTCTGTTTTCTTTTCATTGAGCTGAAGAAAGTTTATTGTCATCCAGGATTTCATTAAAACACTCATGCAACAGGCATGCTGAACCTCCCTATAGTGTTTGTTTTAAATGGCAAGTAAAGCTGCATACCGTCACCATAAAAATGAAAAGAAATCTCATACTTCCTAATAATGGAACCTAAAGGCAACATGTAAAGAGTAAAACGTACAGGGCCAAGAATGGAACCATGTGGAACACCAGAGCTAAGAGGGGCTGAGGTGGATGAAGAATCAGCAAGCCATACAGAAAAACTGTGACTTGTTAAATAGGACTGGAACCATTCAAGAGCAACACCCTGAACCCATATATATTGCTTCAAATGTTTTAAGAGATTGCTTGGTCCACAGTATCAAATGCTGTGATAAGATCCAAAAGAATCAAGATTGCAATTTCACCAGAGTCAGTTATTAATAGAAGATTACAAACCTTTAAAAGTACAGTTCCTGTGCTATGACAAGCTCTAAAACCAGACTGAAAATCATCCAAAATACCATTTTATTTAAAAAAATCTTCAAGCTGGAAAAAGAACAAACTTTTTCAAGAATCTTGTCAAGAAAATACAATTTAGAAATAGGTCTATAACTGGACAGGATAAAGGGATCTAAATTCTACAATTCCACAGGACATACTGCATGAACAGACAGCCCACAAATGCTGCATTGCAAATAGACTTAGGTTTTGAAGTTTACTCTTAAATTATATTCTATTTATACACCATAAATTAAATTCCCTCATGGCAATTAACAAATACTATAACTCAAGTACAGTTTTCTTTTTGCAAATTACAGACATATATATTATTTAAATATGAGCCAACAGTTTTAATTACTTTAATTTGTGTCAAAAAGTAAGTCAGAAGTGACATCAGAACCATTTCAAAACACCACCTGCCTGAATAAGTAATAGTTTGCGGAGGAAGAGTCTTCAGGTTTATCATTACTGTACACAATCACACGGGTGCTGAGCAGAATGAAACATATCCCAGATGACAGCTGGCATAGCAAATATCACATTTGGACACTGCCTTTAGGTAAGCAGTGAAAAGAAAGGAAGAGGTGCAACTCGAGCTGTTGTGATGCAGTTCGGGTGACATCTAAAGTGGCCTTTGGAAAGCATCCTGAAAGACGACTGTGAGTAATGGAAATTAACATGTTATGAAACGGCACCGTATAGATAGATAGATAGATACTTTATTAATCCAAGCACGTTTCCACAAGTATACTGTTCAAGAAAACGACTCTGGGCCCTGTCAATTACAATTACGTAATATTTAATATAAATATGTTTATAGAGTGAAGGTAATTCCAAAGAAAAATACGTTCTGAATATCTATTGCACATTACAGTATTAAAAGCAAGTACCACCACCCTGTACATACGGAGCAATGAAGAAAACATGCGACATCAAAAAGACTCGTAATTGGTATAGTTTAAATTTTGGTAATGTACAAGGATAACATATTTGATAACGGTTGTGAGAACTGTGCGAAAAGTGTCTTATTGGCAATACCAGCGCACCGACCACAGAAGGTTCCTGTCATATTTAGTGCTACCGGAAAAGGGTATAGTGTCTTTCTTTATGGGGAATTTAGTACGTAGGCTGAAATTTTAGACTCTAAAACTCCAATATATATTTTTTTATCATCACATGATGCTCCACAGTCGGACCGCAGCCTCTCCACTACTGGATTTCTGACATCTCAAGAAATGCATGCACATAAGGGTCCTGACCCGCGTCACACCGCAGCCATCTATGCACACTACGGCCTTACATAAAATGTTAAAGCCTTCTGATACAATTCGAGTATACAATGAAGCATAATTTTGTTTACATTACTCTAGTTCTCTTAGCAATTACCAGAATAATTATGAGGCAATTACGTACGCAGGTATGGGACCTGTAACCCAAGGTCTCCACTGAGCTAAGAAGTCGCAAACTTACCTAGCCCCATCACAACACCAACCTTCTACAAACGCAACTGCACACGCTAACAAATGCACAAACAAAAAAGCGCGATTTCACCCCAGCCCCCCAAAAGTAAACAGCCTCCGCACTCACAGCTACTGATATTCAAACGTGCGTCTATCGCGTGCACTGCTCAAACGTACGCAATTAGACGCCCCTCTGCATACGCACCGTGCCTTTGCTGTAAGACGCCACCGCCGTCGCCATCGATTAAAACAGTCCCAAAGTGTATTGAACATCTATCGGTCCACCGATTTACGATAAACACTGAGTGCCTAATAATACGGGACAGGAAAGACAACCAATATCCCGCCTCCAATGCAGAATAATCTAACTATGATTGACACGCCTCTTTGTAAACCAAAAGTCGAAATGCAAAATAGGTTCCGCCCTTTTACAATGTGTACCAATCAGAAGCCCAAGTTGGGTTAGTATTAATTTTTCAATAGGTTAAATGCAAGGGAAACTGGTAAATTCAAGTTGTAATAGTTAAAAGATTTGGCCTGGAATAAGTAACCGCCGAAAGTTTCTCTGTTTAAGAACAACCTTCATGCTTACATCCTAACACTGATCACAGCCTAGAATGGGGAAGATATAAAAAGCGATACTGTCTTTAAAAACACCTCCAAAATCAAGCGGAAATCGGGCAGCAGAGGAGGCGCCTTGGGCAAGACGGAAAAGGGAACAGGTAGGCGGCGGGGAACAGACCATATTGGTTGTCACTAGTACCTTATTCTAGGGTTTAACGTGTAAAAAAATCCTATCTAGGTTTCCTTTGTATACTAGTTCAATATGTCTGCATTATTTGTTTTGTACAATTACTTATTGCATATTAATTGGTTTATTCTGTGTAATTATCGTGATTTGTTAGGCGTTTACACTAAATCTATATATAAACGTAAAAAATTGTTATACTTGTGTTTATTTGTATGAAAATATTGGTAATAGTCACTGTTCTTTAAATTTGTACGTGATTTTATGAATATTGTTGACTGCGTGAACATAAATCTTTAATATACAGGAAAACGGCATGCGATTATAATCATAGAAGCAAAAATGTGTTTCTTGAAATTATAAAATTGCATAAGATTTTTGTTAAATTTAACGGTGTTTTCTCCTAAAACTGAACACTGAACGTCCAAAAAGATGTCACAATTTTAAAGCTGTGATTAATGGGTAGGGTATGGTATAGTGTATGTTCTGGCTTTGTATATGATCTTTTAATTTATAAAAAAAAAAAAATCTTAGCCACAATTATGTATAGATTCAATACGAAAAACAGTAAGGTAATTTTTCAAAAATTATATTTTCATTATTAAACATTTCAGGTTCACACTTACTCAACCTCCACAAGAAAGAAATCTGCCCTATTTACAGTATAAATAAAAATATGAATTGCGCCACAATTTCCAAATCAAGTGTTTTTCTATCAATCAAAACTTGTTACTAGATTAAATACATATTTATTTTAGCTTTGCATTTCTTCGCATATTATTTGTGTGGATTTCAGTATTAACAAGACTACACAACTGCAATTTCTGAACAACAAGACATTAAGTGAACAGGCCTGAAAAATTATGCAGTGGGCTTGCGCCCTGCCCGGAGTTTGTTTCCTGCCTAGCGCCCTGTGTTGGCTGGGATTGGCTCCAGCAGACTCCCGTGACGCTGTAATTAGAATATAGCTTGAAAAATGTGGGGAAAGCAACATACAACTGGAATTTATGCATCACAAATTAAGGGTGATGATATTCATTTCTTACAGCAATGTAGATAACATTGGTCTTCAGTTTCTTCAACATTAAAATGCAGACTAAATGAGTCTAGTGTCTGTTATCAGTCCTGGGCGTTCTGTCTTGAGTTTATTAGTGTTCTGCTGAAAGAAAAGTTCAAATTATTGACATTCATAATATTTCTTTGGTTGTTCACTTTTGCCATTATCAAAGTCTTTTTTTCCCTCGTTTTTTTTTTTTACATGATTATCACCTTGTTCTCTTTCCTTCTACTTCTGTTTCTCCTTCCAGTCTTCTGTTGAGTATGGCTTGCTCCTTTGTTAATGTGCCTAAAGTATTTAAGCTTTTGTTTACAAAAGTATTTGGAAATGCCTTGTTTTAATCTTCTATATGGAAAACATATTTGAATGCCAAGTGGTCTAGCTCAGTTAACCTGCTACATTATAATCTCTTAATCCTTAATCAGTAGACATTATTTTAAACTGTATACAGTACACATTACTAAATCAGTGATACATTATGTTCTCTCTTCATTTAGTTATTCGATACATAGATCCAACTTAATTTGTCCCCATAGGGAAATTTGGCTTTTTACAGAAACTCGTACGTATTACAAATACATACCAGAATAACTATAAAGGAAGAAAATTAAAAATAAAGAAAACTTCTGACTTTCCAGTCACATTCTCAGTGAGGCATTATACTTGGATGTTGCTGTTAGTATGAAGGCGTCCAGCAGCATTTCTGCCACACTTTGGCTGAATGTCCTCAATTGTTCATAATGGCAATCAGTTTTGTTTAAATTCTCTCCTTCGCTACTAACTTCAGGGGGTCCAGAGTGCATCCTGTAACTGAACCTGCCCTTGTAATGAGCTTGTTAATTTGGTTGGCCTCTTTTGAAGTGATGCTGCCAGCCCAGCTCACTACAGCTCAGAAAATCACACTGGCAAACACAGAGTTGTAGAAGATGTCACTCCACTCATTAAAGGAATACAGTCTCCTAAAGAAAAAAGCCTACTCTGCTCTCTTATATAGTTCCTCTGGTTAAGAGACTAGTCCAACCCTGTTATTGATTTTAACCCCCAAAAACTTGATAGGAGGATGCTACCTCTACATCCATTCCCTGAATAGTGACCACACATAGAGACTTTACGGTGTGGCAAAAGTTCAATAACCAGATCTTTGGTTTTGCTAATGTTAAGATACAGACAATTCTTTTTGTACCATGAAACTAAGTTCTCCACCTTATTTCTACAAATGACATGACCGGGTGTTATATTTATAGTCAGAGGTGTACAGAGTAAAGAGAAAATGAGACAGGACTGTTCCTTGTGGTGCTTCAATGTTACTCACAACCATTTCAGAAACACAGTCCTTGAGGCCTGCAGACTGTTCGACAGGTAGTCCATTATCCAGGACACCATAGGATCATCCACCTTAACAGGGTTGGCTGGATGGTATTAAAGGCACTGATGCAATTGGAAAAATATACTCCTCACAGTGTAGCATTGTCCAAATGCAAATAAGCTTTGTGCAGCAGATATATTATTGCATCCTACACTCCAATCTTTGTCCAGTAGGCAAACAGCTGTTGGTACAGCTGATCTACATTTAGAAGACTTGTATAATCCATTACCAGCCTCTTTAAAGTCTTCATGATCTGAGACATAAATGCCACTGGTCTGTAGTCATTAGGTGAAGAGACACCTGTCTTTTTTTTTTTTTTTTTTTTTGGAATACTGTATGAGCATTGCAGGATGTTTTCCACAGCAGTGGCACACTCTGGAGCCTTGGGGACAAACTGAACAGGTGACCGTGGATACCACAAAGTTAGTCGGCACAGGCCCTAAGAACATATGTCCCATTTTGGTTAAATGTGTCTTTATCATTTGATTATTTGACTTTGTACTTGTCTTTGTACTGTCTAAAATTAGAACTACTTTGGTTGACCTTATTGTTCTCTTGTGAAATTTTGCTAACACAGATACAAATTCCAAATGCTCTGTCATTGCATTTCTCTTCGTAACTCTTTGTCAGAATATATCATGGAATGGTCTTCAACAAAGTTTACATTCTTTGATCATTCAAGTTTCAATTATATTTTTCTTTATTACATTCCTAGAAAAAGAAGATTAATAAAGTAAGAAACGTTTATACAGTATATGATGCCATGTTTGATTTCACCAATTTGTGATTCTCCATTACAGCTACTTTCTTTAGAGGCCAATGCTTGTTGTTTATGAAACATGTTACTTAAGTTGCTAATGTGGTATTCCTCTATGGTAAATATTTCTAATGCTGTACAGTTTCGTTTTGTGAAAATATCACCAGATTGCTTTTTGAACTGCACCGGGTTTCTTCTCGGACTGCAGTTTTTCTTCAACATTTTTAAATTTTTTCATTTATTTTTTTAGTCACTATGCATAGAAATAAATTGGACTAGGTCAGTTAATTTACCTGTTCGTTTCCTCTTTTTTCATTTCATCACTTTGATTCCTGGCAGCTTTTAAGGAAAAATCCAAATCTGACTGTAGTTTTTAAAATCCTAACAATTTAACTAAAAGTAAGCCATTGAGGATCTATAATTGGCTTCTGATTAAGAAATTGTCCAGAATTAAAATGAAAATGAGTTTGATCTTTTCTTAGCCCAGTGCACCCTTTTGTTGTTATGTAGAATAGACAACTACTGCCTGTAAAAGACTGGCTTTTGTATTTGTGTTGATTTCTGTGTTAATGTGCTTTCATGCCTTTCCATGAACACACATAAATCAGTTTTCTAAAGTGTGCTGCCAAGGTTGAAGAGTTTGTTTTATACTATCTCTGACTGTCTAGTGGGGGAAATACAAAATGGATTCTAAACCTGGAGAAATGGATTTCTTTTAGCTTCTTCCACTTTATTCAGCCTGAAAGATTCTCAAAGTTCTTGCAACAACTGAGCAGCTTTTTTTTTTTTTAATCCAATCCATTTACATTCCTAAAAATATAAGTTTTCCTAATCTTTTATGGCATGACTTTTTCAGTTATAACATCAATGCATGTGAAATCAGAATAATTGTTCTGCACTTTCAAGAGTATTTACTGTACTTACTGCTCCAGTGTCATTAATTTTGACTTGGAAGAAAGGCAAAGATGTTGATGGCATTCTGGAAAGACTATGCAGTGAAGAGTACAAAAAGGACAGTAGTCATACACTTTCTCCATCTCTGTTCCTTGTATGTCTGGTTCTTTTCTTATCATTTCCAATGCTGTTATTCCTGTTAATAATATGCATTTTCTATTCTTACAATGTAGACCTTTAAGTTTCTGCATTGCCATGTGATGTCTTCTGCATCACTTGTTTACACTAATCTCTTTACATACTTACAGATTTTTTTACAGTCAGTTTGTAGTTTGGTGCTGATTTCTTTATAGGAGTCTACCCTTCTTCTATCTGCTTTGTTTTTATTGGCTCAGCAATTCTGCTTCCATTACCTCATGACATACTAAGCTTACTGTTAAGTGAATGGTGTACTCAGACCATGTTAGTTTTGTACTGTCCATCTTCTCTGTTTCCCATACTTTTTTCTTATTGCCTATCTTGGACACTTTGCTATATGTAATCTGTTTGAGCATCTATTTTAATATTTTATCTATGCCATCACAGAATTCTTAGGGTTCTTATTCTACATTCACCTGTCCTTGTCTAGAGCATCAGCACTGCCTCGTTTTATGTCTAACTTATGATCTCCTTTAATGTCTGCCCCTTGATGGTTTCTATACTTTTCCAGACTTATACGTTTCACAAGCTTATCTTGTCCTTTTTTATATATACACTTTACCACAATTTGTCTTTTCATGCAGTCCTTCTCCACTGTCAGCATATACCTGTTGCTTTCTCTTAATTTTAAAAAATGTGTTCATGATACTGAATTTTCTTAAATGCTTCATCACCAATTATTCATTTGTTATGCATTTTTAATTCAAGACAAGCATGACTCCTCTCTGACTTTTTCTCTTTATGTGCTTATTATTCTGTGATATAAAATCTTGGCTAATAGAATAATGTCTTGGTTAGTGTCATAAGGTCTTTTGTATCAGTTTGGCAAGCAACAGACTACAAATTATGAGTCCTTTTGGTTTGTTTATATTTATAACAAGGCATTCTGAAAACAGCTTAATCCAATTCAGAGTGGCAGGTGTCTAGAGCCATTCCAGGCAGCATTAGGCACACAGCAAGAATCGGCCCCGGACAGGATAGAGTTCCATTGAAGGGCCTAGTCACTTACACACCACATTCCCTCTCATTCTGAGCTAATCTAGCATTGCCAAGCAATCGGCACATCCTGGGGAATGTGGAAGGTAAACCTGAACACTGAAAGAAAACTTACACAGATTATTCATAAATTGTAGCATAGGCCTCATGTTACCTCTCAGCATCTGTTTAATCCCAACCTAAGGTAAATGCTTATGGAGTCTGCATGTTCTTCACATGCTCATGGGAATTTCTTTCATGGACTCCAGTTTCTTGCCATAGTCCAAATATCCCTTTAAGTTAGCTAGTCACTCTAAAATAGTCCTCTGCGTGCGTGATGAAATGGCTTTGCATCTGAGGCTTCTCCCATCTTGTGCAGATTAGTGACAGAATAGGCTTTGGTTACACTGAACGCTGTGCTTTGTACAGTGGATGCAGAAAAATCAATAAGTGAATGGATTACTTTCTGTGAATAAAGTTGGATTAACCTAAAAAAACTAACTCTCCGTATAGAATTAGATGCTAATGTGGACAAGTTCACTTTTGTGAGAAATTAAACTAATGATACTTTGAGAAAGATGAGCCTTATTCCAGAAATTTACTTTTAGTATTTTTTTTTTTATTAAATTGAAATCACAATACATATAGTACAATGAAAGTACCGGCCAGTTTTAAACAGAAAAGTGGCAACCATTGGACACAAACCAGACCTGTACAGTAGGTGTAAATGTGTACTCTACTGAGAACTTCGCTAGAATGGAATCTTAATAACTGAACAAGTTCACTTCGCTCCCACAATTGTATTAAGCAGCATGTTGTTCCTGTGACTTCACTGGTATTGCTTCAGCAACTAAAAGACTTGCATGTAACATTAATAACCTACTTTAACCAATTATCAAAATCATGTTACTGGATTGGCCATTTCTGATAATGATTCAGATTTTTTTCTTTCTTTGTCTCTTTAAAAAAACTTACACTAACTTCCAGTATAAGCAAAGCAGACGTGGCGAAGCCTTGTGTTCTATATTAAAGTCTTAAGTATAAAATAACAAAATGAAACTCTGTAATCTCATTGTTCAGTGACCATAAAAATATGTAAAATTCCCTTAAAATAATACTTTATAACTAGTAAAATATATAGAGAAACTGTTTATCCATAATACATGTGACATTAAAGAAAATAAACTAATTCTCAAAATAACAAGCTGTCATTGTTTAATTTCTCCTGTAATGTACATATCTGAAACAAAGCTGAATTAAAAAAAAAAAAAAAGTAGTTTTGACCATTTGTGTAATAAATATATATGTTTAATTTATATTGGCAGTTACAGTGCTTAAATGTAAACATACATGCCCATGTGTAAGTTTTAATCATTAATTGCACTACAGCTTTTTTTGTGGTTAGAATATACATTTACTATATTTATTTTTTTTCCTGTGTACCAGCTAGATATTCCTAATTTTTGAAGTGTAATTATAAATCTGGATTACCATTTTAATTATGCAGTACTTGTTTCTTACCCAGACTTCTACTGTATGACACACACAAACAAATAATAAACACAGTACAGACCTTTTAAAAAAGCTCAAGCCTTTTAAATATTCATAAGATGTTTATCAAGAAAATGCAAAGCTAACATGCTTAACAAGTTTACAAGTGAAACAGACAAATTTTGCTGTTACGCTAACAATCCTATTGATAACTATGCAGCAGTTTCATATTATTCTTTCTGCTGTACTTAACACAAACATGCTTACTATCTGGTTTATTTGGGAATGCATTATAGAAAAAAGTCAGGCTTCAGTCTCCTTCATCGTGTCTTTGCAATAACACATTCTGCCTTTTCTTAGCATGATTGTAAACATCGATGACAAGTTACATTTGCCTGGGGATCAGTCAAACACCACATAAGCTGGCATTTGATAATGCAAGTGACCAGCAGAAAGGGACAAAAAGGGACAAACCAGCAAAAGCTGAAAAAAAATCCAACTTGTGCAGCAACAGATAGCGATCATTTTAAGGATAGTGAACTACCTAAAAAAATTAGAAACCATGGGTGCTCAGCGTCTGCAAGCAATACAGCCTCATGGGACTACAAATATACTTAAGCGCTTTACATTTTTTGCGCTACGCACTAATCAGGCTACCTTCCTTTAGCCACAGCAGACTTCTTTCTGATGATATTGTCCCTATGTATTGTCCTATATGTATTAATCACCATTCTTACTATCTCAATGGCAATAATTTTAACTGGTCGCTTAACAGCATAGTTTCAGTTATTTTTATGTTAAGAAGGGAAGCAAATTCAATTTCACAATTGCTGGCTCATCACTAATATTAGGCTAAAAGTAGTCTGACTTCTTAAACTGGGTGTCTTTATAAGGGCTAACTTGGGCAATCCCCACATTATTACTTAGCCAAATAATTAGGAGCACAAAAGGATATTAATTCCTCAAGAAAACATGATAGCAGTAAATTTTGTTAATCTAAACTGCATGCTGCTGTTTATTTCTGATTCTTTTGAATAATGAAAGACTGAGGTTGGGACAGCAGCAACAAAGATTGGTCAGGAATGAAGTGAGGAATCTTTGACCACGAACCATAATAAATATCTTCAATTAAGTGTTGAATTATTTTTCCATACACAACAGTCATATATTTGGCCTTTTTATGTACTTTAAATTTTGCATTCATGTCATACAGTTTACTCCGGCTACTATATACTTTACATGGTCAAAAGTGGATCTACAGTAAAGACTGTACACAATACCTTGTTTTTGCTGTGCTGTTCTGCTTTGAGGAATGAGAGGTGAGTATCAGGTTGCAGGTATTGATGTAGTTCTGCTAGGGGGAAGTTGTTGTGCAGGGGAAATGGTAGGCCTCAATATGGCATATGGTCTGTGCCTCTTTGATGTAGTGGAAAGTTATGTCTAGTCATTCTAGTACAGAATGGCTTCCAGAAGAACATCCTAGTGCCCTACCCTTTCTGTGCCAACTCACCTACTGTATATCAAGAAGTTGGAAACAGTACTTTGTACAAAGCAAATTTCCTTATGTTTACAGGTAGACCTAACATGTTGCAGCACCGGGTAAGAAAAATATTACTGTATAAAAATGCTATACAAAATATACAAGTGTTCATCAGTAAGTCAGTGTACATAGTAATTTGATTACATAATTATGTGGCTCCATTCAATACAGCACCAATTTTAAAATTCATTTGAATTGCTCTTGTGAATGCATTTTTATTTATTTTTTTTTACAAGGCAGAGAACGCCAACCAAGTAATTCAGCTGTGCCAGTCTTGCCAGCTATGACACACCATGGTGTAAGACCTTTTAGTTCATTGAAATTAGCTATATACAGGGGTTCCTAGAACACTACCTATGTGCCTGATATAACAAGTTGAGATGAATACTGCCATTAAAAAAAAAAAAATAACAAAATTAATAAAACGCCACCATAATAAGGACATCAATGGCAAACTATTAATGAGTGCTGTCATTTAAAATTAAAGCTTAGTCACTGCACAAGAAAACTTAAATATCCTGGAAAACTTACAACTCCTAGATAAAAGAAATATCATAGCAGTTTACCCAGGTTTGACAAGAATCCTAAAAATGTACATGATTTTGCCAATAACATCCTATGAGGCTGAAAGGAATATCTCTAAACTGTCAGTGATTAAAAAAAGAAAAAAAAAATCCGATTAATCATGCTAGAAGAAAGGTTAAATCATCTTTCTGTATTTTCAGAATAAATTACAAAATTGGTGTGATATGAAGAGCAAGCAAAGAGTATGCCTTCAAAAAATGTTAGAAAAAAGATATTCTAAAAGTCTGTCAGTCAGTTAGTTAATAAAATGAGTTTTGTGATTTCTTTTATTCATTTGTAATTGGTGCTATTTTGATTTTCTCATTGTAAATTAATATTTACTTTTGTTCTTAATTATGTAATTGTACCCACTTTATTTATTTAACAAAATCCTTGTGTCAAATTTGACCCATTCTTGAGTTTGAAATCAGTAAAAGCACCATAAATTTAGTCTGTTTAGAATAAAACATTGTGACTTTTCCTACATTTCCCCCAAATAATCAGAAAAAGGGAAAAGTTTACCATCACATAATTTGTACACCTTCCAATAAATGTTTACCTTGCCATGTCCTTCAGGTTCACTTTGACACACTATTGACTTAAACAGATTTTTTCTCAGCATTTAGGATAGTTTGTTTGTTCAGAACCCATAAAAACATCCCAAATGGGGGGGAAGGAAGGGATAGAAAGAGAGCAAGCTACATCTAATCTATCATTTTAATCCTTACAATTATACCTTCCAATGTAACAATAGGCTGCATGGCAATAACTTGTGGGAAAATTTGAAATTAAGGTTAAAGCTGTTTCACTTCCAGTTAAGACTACAACATGACATCAAAAATTCAGAATCAATGTCTCCACGATGAGACAGTTAACTTTGTGAGCTGGAATGTTAAAGGCCTGAATCACGAATTAAAGAGAAAGAAAGTATTCTCTCACCTAACAGGTCTAAATGCAAAAATAGTATTTTTACAGGAGACTCACTTATTAAGCAAAGATCAGTTCTGGCTGCAAAAAGACTGGACTGGCCAAATGTTCCATTCCAGCTTTACAAAGAAAATTAGAGGTGTGGGAATTCTTATACATAGAACATTTGTCTCATTTGTAGCATCAGATGTAGTATCGGATCCTAAAGGGAGATATGTGATTGTCATGGGCAACTTATTTAACTGTAAAGTGATTTTGATAAATGTTTATGCACCCAATGTCGAATATTAGGGAATTCATGCAAAATGTATTTGCATCTATTCCCAATGTGAACACTCATAAAATTACAATGGCTGGGGACTTTGTGTTTTAAATCCACTCTTTGATAGGTCTCCTGTCACAGGGGGGATGACATCTAACACTGCAAAGACAATTACACAGTTTTTAACTGACCACAACTTATCAGACCCCTGGAGGTTTCTAAACCCAAACTCAAGAACATATTCCTTCTACTCACCAGTGCATCATTGCTACTCAAGTAGTAATCATTTCTTTATAGATAATAATTTCTTGCCTGCGATTAAATCTTGCCAGTACGACGATATTGTTATTTCTGACCATGCCCCTCTGATCTTGGAGCTGAAATCATTATGCCCCACATACTCATCTCGCAGATGGTGTCTTAACCCACTTCTATTAGCAGATGAAAACTGTACAGAATTTATATCAAAACAAATCAGTTTCTTCCTAGAGACAAGTACATCCTCGGAGATCTCTGCAGGAATACTCTGGGAATTCTAAAGGCCTTCATAAGAGGACAGATCATTTCATATCTTTCCCACAGAAATAAATTAGAAACCAAGAAGATATCGGAGCTAACCAGTGAAATTAGTAGAATAGATCAAGAACATGCCAGTTGTCCAAGTGAAGCTCTTCATAAGAAAAGACAGGCTCTGCATTCAGAGCTCAACCTCTTAACAACCAAAGAAACTGAACAACTCATTTTTAAATCAAGACATCATTACTATGAACATGGAGAGAAAGCTAATAAGCTCTTAGCTCAACAAATCCACAAGCAAGAAGTTCACAATACAATCCCAGCAATCACCAACACAAACGGAGATAAAATCATTGATCATAAAAATATAATGCACACATTTAGAGACTACTATAAATCCTTACATTCTACTGAGTTCAAAGAAGACAACACACAATCTAATGCATTTCTGGATACATTACAGATACTACAAATAGATACTTTTATTGCAGAGGAATTGGATAAACCTCTGGTGCTATCAGAATTACTAGAGGCTATAAAGTCATTTCAGAGCGGGAAAGCAGCAGGCCTGATGGCTACCCTGTCAAAGTTTATAAGAAATTCTCCACTCGGCTAGCTCCCCTCTTATTAGCAACATTTACAGAAGCTAGAGACAAATTCTACCTCAGACTTTTTGCCAAGCATTAATCATCGTCTTTCCTAAACAAAATAAGGACTTATTATAATGTGCATCACACAGACCAATTTCACTTCTGAATAATGATGTTAAGATACTCTCCAAGGTCCTAGCTAGAAGGATGGAGAAAGTGCTGCCTTCGGTAATATCACAAGATCAAACTGGATTTATTAAAGGCCGACACTTAGCTTCCAATCGCCGACGCCTGTTCAATGTAAGATATTCACCTGCAAAGACAAACACCCCGGAGATATTATTATCGTTGGATGCAGAAAAACCATTTGATATGATTGAATGGAACTACCTTTTCACTACATTAGAGAAATTTGGATTTGGCCCGAATATTTGTGCATGGATCGAACTACTGTATACCAATCCAGAAGCTTCAGTTTGTATTAACAACATTTGCTTAGACTACTTTAAACTAGAACGTGGTACCAGACAAGGATGCCCCTTTTCACCACTGCTATTTGCAATCACCATTGAACCACTGGCAGTTTACTGTCGAAATGCTTATCAGATAAAGGGGATTATCAGAGAAGGACTGGAACAGAAAATTTCTCTCTATGCAGATACCATATATCAGACCCACAGAATACTATGCCTGCAGTCTTAACAGCACTTACAGAATTTCAAAAGATCTCTGGTCACAGAATAAATTTGAATAAAAGTGTGCTCTTTCCAGTGAATTCTCAAGCATACAATATTAGATTGGACACCTTCCCTTTTATTATTGCAGATCAGTTTAAATACCTAGGGGTAAATATCACAAGTAAACACAAATCTCTTTATCAACAAAATTTCGCCATTTGTATGGAAAAAATTAAGCAAGACTTGCATAGATGGTCAACCCACCACCTCACTTTAGCTGGAAGAATTTAACATTGTTAAGATGTATATCCTTCCTAAGCTTCTCTCTTTATTTCAAAACATTCCAATATACAGTACATCAATAAAACATTCTTTAAGCAGTTAGATTCAACCATAACCTCATTTACTTGGAACCTAAAACATCCACGTACCCAAAGAGCGACCCTACAAAGACCTAAGACAGAAGGTGGCATGGCTCTGCCTAACTTTCAGTTTTACTACTGGGCAGCAAATATACAAGCTATAAAAACCTGGACACACATAGGTGAACATACACAGGCTTGGTCAGCAATAGAAATAAAATCTTGCAGTACTTCTCTGTATTCCCTGCTTTGTGCCCCAATAAATGCAAGTTATCACCAATATACTACTAACCCAATTGTGCTTCACTCACTCAGAATATGGAACCAATGTAGAAAGCATTTTAAGATGGAGAATCTTTTATCTGTAGCACCTCTGCATGAGAACCACCTTTTTCAACCCTCGCAAACATGCAGTTTTTAATATCTGGAAAACATTTGGGATTAAATTGCTTAGAGATCTTTTATATAGACAACACCTTTGCATCCAATGAACAATTACATTCCAAATTTAATTTTCCAGCAACACATTTCTTTCACTATCTTCAAATTAGAAACTTTGTCAAACAGAACCTGCCTGATTTTCCCCATCTCCTACCTTCCTCTATACTGAAAAAATATTGCTCAGTCTCGGACTCTGCCAGCATTTCTGCAATATATAAAAATATTTTACAGTCCCTCCCTTTCAAAGAGCCAAGAGGACAATGGGAAAAGGATCTCTCACTCAACATATCAGAAAAGGATTGGAAGGTAGCAATGCAGAGAATTCATTCGAGCTCCATATGCGCAAAGCATACAATTATTCAGCCCAAAATTATATATCGAGCGCATCTGTCTCGCTTGAAATTGTCCAAAATGTTTCCAGGGCAAGATCCAACCTGTGTACGCTGCAATCCAGTTCCAGCCTCACTGGGTCACATGTTCTAGGCCTGCACCAAATTAACATCATTCTGGACAAAAATGTTTAAGTGCCTCTCAGACAGCCTTGGTGTCCTAATCCCTCCTAACCCATTAACAGCTGTGTTTGGTGTCCTTCCAGATGGGCTTAAAGTGGAGAAGGACAAACAAACTGGGATTGCCTTCACTACACTTTTGGCACGCAGACTTAACTCTCCTCTTTTAAGTCAGTGGGTAACTGATGTTTTACATTATTTGAAATTGGAAAAAATCAAATTCTCACTTAGAGGATCTGTGCAGAACTTCTTCAAAACCTGTCAGGATCTAATTAATAATATTTTAGAATAAGCTCTTAAAGCACTGAGGAAGTAGATTCTCTCCCTATTTCTTTTTCTTCATTTATCTGTATCCGCCTATTAAACTCTTCAATTTATTTATTTTTACTAAGCTTTAGTCCGTTGGCCATGCTCTCTTTCTCAGGGGTGGGGGTGGATTTGTTTTCAATCCTTTTTTTTTTTTTTTTTTTGTAAAAATTGATCTATTTGTATGGAATGATTACAATAAAATCAATAAAATAAAAAAAATCCCAAATACAAAGTACTATCTTTGCAGCTCAGAAAAATGTGTTTTATTAAAGCACCCTGACTTTACAAAAGACAAAACAAAAAAATCAAAATGTCACATTTTTGTACAGCTGCTGCATGTTCTGAACACCACCACATCCTTTGGATCACCATTGACTTTTATGGTGTTTCCACTATTTGTATGGTAGTTTGGCATTAATTGTTTTTTATGGGTTATGAACTTTTTTTTTTTCAGCTCAGAGATGTTAAGACTAAATTTACAAAAAACAATAAAGCTTCCAAATGTCACATTTTTGTACAACTGTTTCATATTTTGAACACTGCCATGTCCTCAATTTTAAACATCATATTTCTATATTTAAGATTATATTTCCCCTTGCAGTATGTATCTATTGTTACTTTAGTGGATTTTACTCTCCATTTAAGGTATAGTTTGGGTATTATGGGTACAACCCATAATAAAAATCTTAATTGTCATTTGTTCTAAACTTTACCACAAGTACAAGGTAAGATGGTCAGTCAATAAAAAAATAGGTTCATGAAAAATCGGTGCACCGAAAAAGGGGTGTCAGACTCTGGTCTCACTTATAAAAAATTCTGTAGATTTAATTGTGAAAATATGCATATGCCAGAAATCAGGAAAATGCATATGCTTAAAAAAAAAAAAAATGAATGTACCTTGATGCTAATCGACCTGATACGTATGCAGTCGTGATGTTGCAGCTATACATTGGCTAGTAGAGCAACCTTCTTCCTGACACGACAAGACCCAGCTACCAGCATTCAAAAGCATATGACTGTACTCTTCAACTTAGAGTGCAAGGTCATGTGCAGTATTCTAGCATTTCTCCTGTGTGTCCTGGGAGTCCGGCAAAGGTGCAAGGTGCCAGCAACTGAGTGGGTAGCCACTATCACCCGACACGTATAATGACATAATTGCTGATACAATGAATAGTAACTGAAAAACGTCACTTAGGCATGACCTCCAAGCTTGGGAGTGTTGCACTGTTTAATTTAATCAAAAACTACTAATGTGAAACTGTTTTTCATCTGCATGTTGACTTTTTCTCTGTGAAAAGAACTGTGAGATACAAGGGGTTACTTTTTCTTTTAAGAGTTTTTGATTTCCTTTTCTCAGCAGCAACAATGAAGCATGGACTTTTATGTATTTTTACATGTTGTGTGTGTTGTACTAGGTACCAATTAAATTACAGAAAGCCACATACAATAGTATACAACAATATGTAGCAAGAATGCAATGCTATTAACGGCCCACCAAATTTTATTTACTTTATATAATGGTGTTAATTTAAAAGTGTAGGTGTCCTAAATAATTTGTTTATATCAACACCTTAATAAAGTGTCATAACTGTCTATATTCTAATGCTACTCCATGATTTTTATTTTTTTTTTGATAGTTGCTCCCACTTTCCATGTACAAAAAAAAAATATCCAAACGTGGCAGTAGAATTGCTTTATGATATCCAGTTTTTGGGAGATGACAGTGTAAAATGAAAAGCTATTCTAGAGGGGAAAAATATTTAAAGTTGAAAACGGTTATAAATCTCGTATGTAATTATCTGAAATATAACAGTCGCTCACGAAAAAGTAGTCACTTAGAAGTCCCCATCACCCCTCCATATAATCATCTGAAGGTGTCCCCTAACATAGACTCAATTAACCCTTCCACTATAATGTCTCTCCATCTGACCGAGGTCCTGGTGAAACTTCTTTCCGTGTTCATCAGAAACCGTTCCTGTGTACTTGTGGAGTAAATCCAAATGTAAGTGTAGGAAATTGTTTTTTTTAAAGATATGTTGCATCCAGTGCTTGGTAAGAAGAGAGACACTCCTCAAATATTTCCTCATGGTTTTCCACCATTGTATTCCCAAGAAAAATGGTTTTCTTTCATTAAAGGATGTGAATTCTTTTACCGTGTGCTTACCTGTTACCTGGGCAAGAGAATAGATGGAAAAACCCAATTGTGCATAATTATGTGCATAAACATAGGAACAACTTTTTCTTCTCTGGGCAATAAATATACAGTACATCTTTTTAACCTTCCAAATAAAAATCCCTGGCTATTTTGAAGGAATAAGATTAGCGAAACAATACTTATTGAGGTCAAAAATGTGTAGCAAATACATGATTTTGAGTTGTTTTCGCATCAACTAACATTAAGAACGAGACAATTGCAATTTTATGCATGACAAATATGTACAGTGCATCCGGAAAGTATTCACAGCGCATCATTTTTTCCACATTTTGTTATGTTACAGCCTTATTCCAAAATGGATTAAATTCATTTTTTTCCTCTGAATTCTACACACAACACCCCATAATGACAACATTAAAAACGTTTACTTGGTTTTTGCAAATTTATTAAAAATAAAAAAATTGAGAAAGCACATGTACATAAGTATTCACAGCCTTTGCCGTGAAGCTCGAAATTGAGCTCAGGTGCATCCTGTTTCCCCTGATCATCCTTGAGATGTTTCTGCAGCTTAATTGGTGTCCACCTGTGGTAAATTCAGTTGACTGGACATGATTTGGAAAGGCACACACCTGTCTATATAAGGTCCCACTGTTGACAGTTCATGTCAGAGCACAAACCAAGCATGAAGTCAAAGGAATTGTCTGTAGACCTCCGAGACAGGATTGTCTCGAGGCACATATCTGGGGAAGGTTACAGAAAAAATTGTGCTGCTTTGAAGGTCCCAATGAGCACAGTGGCCTCCATCATCCATAAGTGGAAGAAGTTCGAAACCACCAGGACTCTTCCTAGAGCTGGCCGGCCATCTAAACTGAGCGATCGGGGGAGAAGGGCCTTAGTCAGGGAAGTGACCAAGAACCCGATGGTCACTCTGTCAGAGCTCCAGAGGTCCTCTGTGGAGAGAGGAGAAGCTTCCAGAAGGACAACCATCTCTGCAGCAATCCACCAATCAGGCCTGTATGGTAGAGTGGCCAGACGGAAGCCACTCCTTAGTAAAAGGCACATGGCAGCCCGCCTGGAGTTTGTCAAAAGGCACCTGAAGGACTCTCAGACCATGAGAAAGAAAATTCTCTGGTCTGATGAGACAAAGATTGAACTCTTTGGTGTGAATGCCAGGCGTCACGTTTGGAGGAAACCTGGCACCATCCCTACAGTGAAGCATGGTGGTGGCAGCATCATGCTGTGGGGTTGTTTTTCAGCGGCAGTGACTGGGAGACTAGTCAGGATAAAGGGAAAGATGACTGCAGCAATGTACAGAGACATCCTGGATGAAAACCTGCTCCAGAGCGCTCTTGACCTCAGACTGGGGAGACGGTTCATCTTTCAGCAGGACAACGACCCTAAGCACACAGCCAAGATATCAAAGGAGTGGCTTCAGGACAACTCTGTGAATGTCCTTGAGTGGCCCAGCCAGAGCCCAGACCTGAATCCGATTGAACATCTCTGGAGAGATCTTAAAATGGCTGTGCACCGATGCTTCCCATCCAACCTGATGGAGATTGAGAGGTGGTGCAAAGAGGAATGGGCGAAACTGGCCAAGGATAGGTGTGCCAAGCTTGTGGCATCATATTCAACAAGACTTGAGGCTGTAATTCCTGCCAAAGGTGCAACAACAAAGTATTGAGCAAAGGCTGTGAATACTTTACAGGTGCTGGTCATAAAATTAGAATATCATGACAAAGTTGATTTATTTCAGTAATTCCATTCAAAAAGTGAAACTTGTATATTAGATTCATTCATTACACACAGACTGATGTATTTCAAATGTTTATTTCTTTTAATGTTGATGATTAGGGCGGCACGGTGGCGCAGTGGGTAGCGCTGCTGCCTCGCAGTTGGGAGATCTGGGGACCTGGGTTCGCTTCCCGGGTCCTTCCTGCGTGGAGTATGCATGTTCTCCCCGTGGGTTTCCTCCCACAGTCCAAAGACATGCAGGTTAGGTGGATTGGCGATTCTAAATTGGCCCTAGTGTGTGCCTGGTGTGTGGGTGTGTTTGTGTGTGTCCTGCGGTGGGTTGGCACCCTGCCCAGGATTGGTTCCTGCCTTGTGCCCTGTGTTGGCTGGGATTGGCTCCAGCAGACCCCCGTGACCCTGTAGTTAGGAATATAGCGGGTTGGAAAATGGATGGATGGATGTTGATGATTATAACTGACAACTAATGAAAGTCCCAAATTCAGTATCTCGGAAAATTAGAATATCAATTAAGACCAATGCAAAAAAAGGATTTTTAGAAATGTTGGCCAACTGAAAGGTATGAACATGAAAAGTATGAGCATGTACAGCACTCAATATTTAGTTGGGGCTCCTTTGGCCTGGATTACTGCAGCAATGCGGCGTGGTATGGAGTCGATCAGTCTGTGGCACTGCTCAGGTGTTATGAGAGCCCATGTTGGTCTGATAGTGGCCTTCAGCTCTTCTCAATTGTTGGGTCTGGGGTTTTGCATCTTCCTCTTCACAATACCCCATAGATAGGTCAGGCGAGTTTGCTGGCCAATCAAGAACAGGGATACCATGGTCCTTAAACCAGGTACTGGTAGCGTTGGCACTGTGTGCAGTTGCTAGGTCCTGTTGGAAAATGAAATCTGCATCTCCATAAAGTTCGTCAGCAGCAAGAAGCATGAAGTGCTCTAAAACTTCCTGTTAGACGGCTGTGTTGACCTTGGACCTCAGAAAACACAATGGACCAACACCAGCAGATGACATGGCACCCCAAACTATTAGTGACTGTGGGAACTTTACACTGGACCTCAAGCAACGTGGATTCTGTGCCTCTCCTCTCTTCCTCCAGACTCTGGGACCTTGATTTCCAAAGGAAATGCAAAATTTACTTTCATCAGAGAACATAAATTTGGACCACTCAGCAGCAGTCCAAAGGCGAGACACTTCTGACGCTGTCTCTTGTTCAAGAGTGGCTTGACACAAGGAATGCGACAGCTGAAACCCATGTCTTGCATACGTCTGTGCTTGGTGGTTCTTGAAGCACTGACTCCAGCTGCAGTCCACTCTTTGTGAATCTCCCCCACATTTTTGAATGGGTTTTGTTTCACAATCCTCTCCAGGGTGCGGTTATCCCTATTGCTTGTACACTTTTTTCTACCACATCTTGTCCTTCCCTTCGCCTCTCTATTAATGTGCTTGGACACAGAGCTCTGTGAACAGCCAGCCTCTTTAGCAATGACCTTTTGTGTCTTGCCCTTCTTGTGCAAGGTGTCAATGGTCGTCTTTTGGACAACTGTCAAGTCAGCAGTCTTCCCCATGATTGTGTAGCCTACAGAACTAGACTGAGAGACCATTTAAAGGCTTTTGCAGGTGTTTTGAGTTAATTACCTGATTAGAGTGTGGCACCAGGTGTCTTCAATATTGAACCTTTTCACAATATTCTAATTTTCCGAGATACTGAATTTGGGACTTTCATTAGTTGTCAGTTATAATCATCAACATTAAAAGAAATAAACATTTGAAATACATCAGTCTGTGTGTAATGAATGAATCTAATATACAAGTTTCACTTTTTGAATGGAATTACTGAAATAAATCAACTTTGTCATGATATTCTAATTTTATGACCAGCACCTGTATGTACATGTGATTTCTCAGTTTTTTATTTTTAATAAATTTGCATAAACCTCAAACTTTTTTCACGTTGTCATTATGGGGTGTTGTGTGCAGAATTCTGAGGAAAAAAATGAATTTAATCCATTTTGGAATAAGGCTGTAACATAACAAAAGGTGGAAAAAGTGATGCACTGTGAAAACTTTCTGGATGCACTGTATGCCATGAAACACTCGGCGGCGTTTTTCACTGAATCCGAAAACATTTGATAATAAAGTTCAAGTTTCCGAAATGGATTAATCACGTGTAAATATTGTAACGAACACCAAAATGGAAAGACTGAGACACACATTGGATGGAACGTTATTCCACAACAAATTTGACGCAGTCGTCTAGTAGAATCAAACTGGCAAACGCCATGTAAAGTAACAGTCACTTCACTAGGTAGGCTGTTCCACTCTCGCAGTGTTCCCACTCGTCGTCCAGCGTCTCGTCTCGTGTCCTTGTTCCCAGTTACTCCGTTATCATCTGCAAGGCTGTATAGCATTTATAATGCCATGGGAGTCTCCACCTGCCTTCTTGACTTGAACGGTATAACGAAAAGGTTCCTGGAACGCAGAGCTCAGCACACCTATGAATACCCTGCACTCAGTCACCTGTGCACAACCCGCCCTTCTCTAGAGCGATAATGCTGGCTGTTACAATATGTTTTTTGTTTTTTTTTTGCGGGATGGTTTTGGTGCAAACCAGTGTATAAGCTCCATTTCATCTGACCAATCGGTGACACCTTCAGCCAATTCCTGTGGTATAAATGTGCCGCATTAACTTTATTACTAAAGGAAAAGTGCGCGCACTCTGCTTCCCCGCTTATTAAATAAATACAGCACGACAATCGTTTTCGTAATTTCAGACTGAATTGTATGAGAAACTTTTTTTTTATAATGCATTTGTTCAGGTAAACTCGGTGAATAATTATGCTAAACATTCTTAAGTAGATAATCTCCGATATTTTACATACGTAAATCTAAATCATTTATAGTAATTTAAAGTAGTCGTGGATTGTTATGTTTTAGAAAACCGCAGTACTGTATGTGTTGCAAGACGAGAATTGTTGTACAACACTCCCGCCTATAGCAATAGCAGTGGGCGTTGTTGAGTTTGTCCCTACCTTCTGTTTGGCTTCCACCAATCTTCGACGTCATCAGCCTCCAAGATGCCCTTGTGAGTGGCTGCCAGATTTCAAATTGTATCCCCCTCCCAACCACCCCAGCGTTCCCTCCCCAAGCCATAGGTCAGGTTGCTCCGCCTTCTACGTCATTGTGCATTAGTTTCCGGTCCGAGTACCGCTAAGGAAGCCGAAAAAAGAGAGTACTCTTTTAAGGATACTAGAATATTTGGTTAAGAAACAGTATTTCGGTCTACTGTGACGGTCATCGGGGTTTACCACGCTTCAAAAGCCTTTGGGCGTCGAAGACGCACACCACGCCTCCAGCTTCCTGTCTGTGGCTGGCCTGCTCTGCTCTTGTTGCTCCTGCTGGGAATGGCGACTACAGCTC
Source organism: Erpetoichthys calabaricus (assembly GCF_900747795.2). Taxonomy (NCBI): domain Eukaryota; kingdom Metazoa; phylum Chordata; class Cladistia; order Polypteriformes; family Polypteridae; genus Erpetoichthys; species Erpetoichthys calabaricus. Next base: position 243,080,719 of record NC_041397.2, read on the forward strand.
TGTATGCGTGTACCAAGTGTCACCAGCGTTATCCGTTTGAGGAACTTTCACAGGGACAGCAGTTGTGCAAGGTGAGTTCGCTCGCCAGACGGTAGAGGTTAAAACAGGGAGATACGCAGAGTGGAACTGAATACCGGTGTGCATAGCACAGGGGGAGGAGGGTGTGTGTGTGGAAGGGGGTTGTAAATTTAAAAGGGGGCTACAGGCCGCGTGCAGAAGGTGCCTCCAGTAAATCTGAAGTAGCGGTTACTGTGCAGCCCGCCGCGTGGTATATTCTCAGTACTCCCAGTAAGTCAACACCTGGCCCAGGAATAATCTCCATGCCAAAAAAAATCTATTCGACCGTCACCTTTATTTAACATATTTTATAATTGAGGAATACCAGATTTTATTTGTATGTAGACATAGATGATATTTACAATGATCGAACTTTTTTATTTTTTTATTTAAAATGTGCATATGCTGGTGTGTTTCAGGTATTTTTCTTGTTGGGTCTTTTCAATTTTTTTTATTTAAGTTAAAGCTTGGATTACTTTTCTGTCTTGTTGCGAAACTATTATCTTTTGAAAATTCGCTGAGTGATAATACTTAAATATGTCTGAAATGGCAAAATCTTGAAACAGTATCAACTGATGAATTATTAAAACAGTGTTAATTGAAACTTGAAATAAAAATCATTTGGAAACAAATGCCTGACCTAGTTATTTTTTTAATATTGTAATATTGCATGCAAATTGTTAATTTTTGTTATACTGATAATCCCATTTTTTATAGTATAAAACGGTTGGAAAATCTAATGTTGGTATAAGAATGTCCGTCGTCAGTTTTGCATTTCTCATAATATTTCTGGCTGTTAACGTCTTACCTTTTTCCTTAGGAGTTTTGTAGTGGTAGTTGCTAACCTTCATATAAAGCTACATCCTTTTTCTATGCATTGAATAATACATTGTTTTAATTTTCAGTAAGATGCAAATAGGAGTGTGTATGACCTATGTTTTGTATGTACATTAACTCTTGTTTTAAGAAAAGTACATTATACTAAGGCAACACCAGAAGAAAAATGAGTTACTTTAAATGTCCACATTTAGTCTGAATATAAATCAAAATTTTCTTTTCTTAATCTGTTTGTTGTTTTTTCTTTGATTTCGATCTACTTGTTGCTTTACTTAGGAGTGCCGGATTGCTCACCCTATTGTGAAGTGTACCTACTGCAGGTCGGAGTTCCAGCAAGAGAGGTAAGTATGACAGCAGTCTTAACTAGAGTGGAAAGTAATCGGCTTCTTGGTTGAAAACTTAACAGGTTATTGTTCTACACTATTGAATCTCCATGGATTTCATTTAGCTTTTCTAACACTGTAATCAACAGAAAAAAGTTTTAATGTCAAAGGTTGATTCTTTAATGTCAAAGTGAAAGCAGATCTTTGCAAAGTGGTTTAGTATTCTTTTTGAATGATAAAGTATGACAACTTCCAAGGATGTGAACATTATTTATAGGCACCCTATTCTGGTTTAATTACTCGGCATGTAGTTGTTTTGGATTTCTGGCTTATTTGTATATTTATAGAAACTGAAGTTGTTTTGTCACCCCCCCCCCCCCCCCCCCCCCCCTACCTTTTTTTTGTTTTAAACTTGCCTACAGTAAAACCAACACAATTTGCAAGAAGTGTGCTCAAAACGTGAAACAGTTTGGAACAGTAAGTGTTTTGATAATGTTTGTTTGAATTTCAAAAAAATTAAAAATAATACCTTGTTCATTTGTGTGTGTTTATATATATATATATATAATTTTAAAGCATTAATAAGTGGGGCAAATTGAAAAGTGAAATGTCTCAAGTTTTGTATCTCATAGTGGTTAGCATTCATGGAAGATGGTTGAAGTGATTTTCTAGTTGTTAGTAATACATTATGTACCTTCTGTATCTTGTGTGCTTATTACAAAGTAGAAACTGATGTTACAATCTTGACACATTCCTTTTATGCCATCTCTTCCCCTTTTCTCTATCTTTTATTTTTGCAGCCAAAACCTTGTCAGTACTGCAATATAATTGCAGCTTTTATTGGGACCAAATGTCAGAGATGCACAAACTCTGAAAAGAAGTATGGGTCTCCACAGACATGTGAACAATGCAAACAGCCATGTGCCTTCGACCGAAAAGAGGAAGGCAGGAGGAAGGTACTGATTTGACACTTTTTTTTTTTTTTTTTTTTTTTTTTTTTTTCTTAATCTATTTATTTTGTCCTTATTTTTGCATTTTATAATTTTCCATCTAGTCCTCTTAATCCAGATTCATAACTTTAGAGAATCTACATCAGTTCCCAACAACATTTGTCACCAGGCAGGAAGCATCTCAAAGTGTGGGAAACTTGTTTGTTTGCAGAACACACTGCCACGCACACAATCATTTGAATTATTTAGTGTCCTTTGTTAACATCATGGATGTAGGGAGAAAGTTGGAGTGTGCTAAGAATACCCTACACAAAGACTGACTGGGTATGGTTCACATCCAGTCTACTGGAGTTGTAAGACAGCATAACTAACTACTGTACTGCCATGTTAACATGCAACCCTATTAAATGTTTTCTGTCAGCATTTTAAGGGCCAGTCAAAGAAATGGTTTTTATGGTAATTGTTCTGTTCCCCCATCTCTTCAATTTTTTTCTAAGAATCTTTTTAGTTGTGTACTTTTAATTTAATTATTCAAATACAGTAGCAAAAACTAGGTCTTGAGCATTTTTATTTTCATGTACAAATAATATTTGAAGAAAAGGTGCCAAAGATACAAATGTGAAAAAATGTATTAATACTGAAAGAAAAAAACTTGGAAGTAGGATTTATCAGCAGTCATGCTTTTTATGTAAAAACTGTAATGTAAAAGAACAAGGGAAATTTATTTACTGTATTTTCTCATTAGACTCTATTTACTGTATTTTCTCATTAGACTCAATTTTTAAATGTTACTTTTCCTAATGAAGACTTAATTCAGATTTCTTTTTTTATAGTCTAAATCTTTGCATAAAGTGTCAGAGCTTTAATTATGAATGGCAAAAGAGAGAACACTTTATTTCACATGTATATTTTAAGTTAACTTCTATCATATGTATACCAAATATATTAAGTGTAAAACCTTACAGCAATTGAAAATGTGAAATGCAGTCATCAGTTCAGTAACCAATTCACAGATTAGTAGCATATAAAGCTGAATGAGGTAAGCAGGGATGTCTCGTGTTTTAAGAAAGCACATCTGGCAGTTGTAGTATGTGTGTTGGGGCCACAATTGATGTGAAACAGGCAAATTGTTACACAATTGGAGTTAATGTGCAGACCACTAATTTCCTTGGAGTTTTAATTATTTACAAAATATTACCAATGTAATCATTGCTTGTTGTTGCCATGACAATTTTATGGTTCATCTGATAAGATCAACAACTGTACAAGAAACTGTCACTGGACTATATCAATTTATGAATGAAAATCACTTGGCATGTGAAATTTAGAGACTGTGCTGACTTTCCAGCATAGTAGAGCTTGCATCATTTTTTGTTTGCCAATAACATGCCTTATAAAGGAGCTAATGCTATACAAAATGTTAACGGGTATGGCAAGTTCAACCTCAATCTCTGCTTTTTCCATTCTGTTATAGTACATAACACATGACAGGTGAGCTTTTCTTCTGTTGGTGCAATCGAAACCACCCACATTTCTTTATTTTCTCATTGAGCATTCATTTGTTTGCAGCTCTCAAGCACACTGAACTCACCCACCCCTACCACTAAAGGCAAAATCAAACTTGTTTGATATTTGGTTGTATTTTGTAAATGCTTTAATTGCACTAGCTCAGCATAGATGTTTATGAAGAGGGATGAGGTAAAAACCAATTTCAAAAAGCAACTTTTAAAAACATTACCACTTTTTCAAGTTAATATATTCCTTTGCACAATTTGAAAACTGCATAAAGTTTACACAATTGATGTGAAATTACTTTTGGAAGCTGGTTCACAATGTGTGTAGACTCAATCTAGCACAAACTTTTTATTTGTATTTTATGTATAAAAATCCATCTGCCTATGAAGTTTTCAGGAGTGCTTTTTTATTTTAATAATCCTGTTGATCATTACTGAAAAACCAATCTCTTTGAAAAATGGGTATAGTTAAACATTTGTAGAGTGGAATCTTGTAACCAGACTTGTTACGTGTCTGAATTTTCATTGGTTCAGGTTGATGGGAAGCTGCTTTGTTGGTTGTGCACTCTGTCGTATAGACGTGTCCTGCAAAAGACAAAAGAACAGAGAAAAGGGCTGGGATCGTCTCATTCCAACTCCTCCTCTTCCTCCATTGCAGAGAAGGATCAACATCATTCCAAACATCACCATCATCGGCACAGCAGTGCTCATTCTAAGTATGTCCTGTTTGCCTCTCAGCATTTTTATTTTTTTTTATTTTATTTTTTTTATATTTGCTATACAGTTTTGTTTTTTTTTTTTTTTTTTTTTTTTTTTTTTATAAAGTTCCCTTGAAATAAGCATGCTAAATGTGCACATATCATACATTCATCAGTCCTTTGCTTTCCTTTCAAAAACTTGTTTGAATAACCACAATGTTCAAAATCTGTTCAGTTTAGTAATTTAACAATTACATTATTGTGACTTTTGCAAATTTAGCTAGTTTACGGACTATTGCAATCTATAAAATTGTTCTTGTTAGTACATGATAAAATGCTAATTGCAACAACTGTTAACATTCTCTCTCCTGAACAATTTTCATATTTCTGCTCCTTTTCTCTTTGTGTTTTAGAGTTTCACTAAAATGTTGTACTCTTCAGGTCGCCTGTTAGGCAGCATGCCTAGTAAGAATATTTTATTGAAATCTGAGTTTTTTTTTTTATTTTAGACTGAGCAGTCTTAGTCCTGAACAAGACCAAGGTCTGTGGAAACCAAGGTAAGCAATATTGTGGCTTAACTGTCCTATTTCAGGATATATAACCCCTTGCAATCAGGGTGAACCCCAAGATTTAGTCAGTTTTTCTCCTTTTTTTCTTTACTAATCTGTTTAAAAATGGTTTTACAGCCATAAATCATCATCTATTCAAAATGAAACTCCAAAGAAGAAGCCAAAACTGGAGACAAAGCCATCTAATGGAGATAGGTAAATGAATAGAATTACTCCAAGCTCATAAACCCCAAACCCCCTGATTGATGTCTGGCAAGACTTCAATCATGAAACACTGCAGTGGAGGTGTGCATGTTGCAGCATGACTGAATTTGAATTGGCTGGGTTAAAAAGGGATATTTGAGCAATGACATTGTGTTTTTGTTTGTTTCACAGTAGCTCCATTAGTCAGTCTATGGATTCTGGAGGAACAGATAATTTTGTCCTCATTAGTCAGTTAAAGGAAGAAGTGATGTCACTCAAACGACTGTTGCAGCAAAGAGATCAGACTATTCTCGAGAAGGAGAGAAAGGTAAGCTTTCCAGTATGCATTATTAGAATTATCAGTGTCTTGTATAAGTGTGTCAACCTCATTTTAAAAGCATTCTCAATAAACTGTGAAGTAAATGAATGCAAGAGTAGGTAATTTGGTGGGCATATCTATTATAGTCCTTGAGGTACAGATAGCATATTTGCTCTTGGGCATTTGAGCAGAAAACATTCTGACCTGTCACATGGTCAAATGATATAGTGTAGATTTATAGTTGAAATGAAAGTTTAAATCATTGAAAACATTTTTTAATACATTGTACATGTAATAGGTTTTAAAATAGGGGAAAAAGCATCAGTATTTGTAGTTTTGAGGTAACTGCAGAAAACATAATTGCTGTGTTGCTAGAACATACATAATGAACAGTTGTCTGTGAACCTCCAACTAAAGAGTTTAGGATCAGACATGGACCTTGTAATTTGTTTTTTTTAATGTAAATCTGGATTGTGTGGTTCTTTTATAGGTCTCTCACACACACACACACACACACACACAAATACACTTGTCCAAATGAGGGTCCTTTTTGTGAGGGTGTGGTGTGGGGTGGGGTTTTTTTTTTTTTTTTTTGTAACAATTACATTTTCTGTCTTTTCAAACCTTCACACATATAAGGACATCTGCCAATTTGTGTTGGTCCTCTTATTAGTCTTAATTTCTTTGTTGGCTATCAATAAAAAAACTAACAAACTTCAGTCTTTGTAGATGTTTATACAGTATTTTGCACTTTTTTGAACTATAAATGTATTCAATCATCTAGGTCTCAGCTTTTGGAAGTGTTTTTTTTTTTTTTTTCTCTCTTTTTAAACCAGTGTGGTCTAGTCCAGCAAAAGCCTTATTGATTTAACTCTATACATGCATGAATTGCAAAGGCCAAAGTACATCTGTCTGGGTCTGTTACAATTGGATTATACATACAGCAGCACTTTGCAAAACAATGACTTTATTGACAAACCATGCACCTTTTTTAAAATGTTACTGTTTTATGTTTAAAAAAAATAATAAGGTGGAAGAGTGCTTTTTAAGTGTCTAATTCTCACACTTGAGTATTTTTGTAGAGCCATTTTCTGTAGGAACTACAGCGTTAATTGTTTTGGGGCATGTGTGTACCCACATTAGAACTGGTCTGCAAATTTTGCTTTTTTTTTTTTTTTTAGGTAAGTTTTGTGAAGTTAGTTGAATCATGCTTGTATAGCACCATTTTCAAACTGATTCTCAATTGGACTGAGTCATAGGACATTTACCTTTTTAATCTTGAGCCAGTCTTGTGGTTAGTGTAATTTTCCTGCTAAAGGATTTATTTTTGTCTGAGCTTTAGTTTTTAGGCAGACTGTAACAACACATCTTGCAGTGTTAACTTGTATTTTTCCACCATTCATTGTGTTTTAACCAGATGCCCACTGTCTGTACTGTGTGACTCCTTCAAAGTAGTTTTTTGGCCATTCTCCGATTTCTTTCACACTTCTGTGTTTGCATGTAGTTTCAGAGGACAGCCTTTTTTTTTTTTTTTTTTTTTTTTTTTTGTAGTGTCTAGATTCCATTTCTTGATAATTGAACCAACAATATCAACTGGGACATCAGCCTTTGTTTTGGACCCTTTCAATAATGTATGCATTTGTATTTTACTTCTAATTTCTGAATGTGATAATGAAGATCAAAGAGCAACTATCCCTAATCTTATCCAGAACATGTGGCAGTCATTTGACTGATTCACTGGTGGAGTCTACTTTTAAGGCAACAGTATCCACTCTAGAAAATGGTTGGAGCTTCCACAACATAGTCGGAATGCTTTCATAAATCTTTTTTTTTTTCTTAAATTATTCTAACAAAACAGCACTGCCAAACCTACTTTGGAGTTTATGTGCTTTGAAATAAAATATTCTTGACAAGTACCTGTATGTTGCAGTATAGAATTAGGTGTTCAGTAAAATTGGTCAAGAGCCTTTTGAAAGGCACTATATCTGACTTTGTTCACAGACATGCTACCCATGGAAATTCAAGGGAATTATGCCAGGGATTGACTGGGAAGACTACCATGTCATCCTTTGTGGGATTCTTGCCTCTGTTTGCATGTGCCCCTTGACTTACCAGCTTTTCTGGTAAATTCCATTGATATCTGAAAGTAGTTATAAAAGGAAAGAGGCATACCTTACTTTAATTTCATTATCCTATTTTTATCCATTATTTCCTTGTGAGTATCTCCATAGAATGTCAAGTTAAATCTCTTTATATGAAATACAGCTAATTGTATTTTTGCATAGTCTAATGCTGGATAGTGTAGACCAAGTGAAAAATATCAGAATGACTCCAGCACTTGCAGTTAATAACCAACTTTAAAATCAATGTTGCCTGAAATATAGCAGGGTATTAAATTCTTGCTAGCATTTCAAGTCCAGGCTTAATGTGCCTATGTACTGTATAATAGAAGGGCAACTGGCTTGATCTTGCAATAGACTATGTGAGTGGTTATTTCTTTGTATACTAGTGTTCGTTACTGTTCTGAATTCATGTGCCTTTTTTATCTTTCAGCTAACAGAGTTAAAGGCTGATTTTCAGTACCAGGAGTCAAATATGAGAGTGAAAATGAACAATATGGAAAAAGCACACAAAGAAGCAATGGAGCAGCAGCAGGTAGGTCTACAAGACCAGAAACTATGGTGGGTGGGATAAAAAAAGTTTCATAACAATTTCATACCTTATGAACATGTCCAGTCTTAAATTTGTTTGTTTGGAATATTATTATTATTTTTTTTTTTTTTTGGAGAGTTAATTTTTTATTTTTGTACTTGCAGGCAAAGAACCGTGAGCTTCTGAAACAGGTTGCAGCTTTGTCAAAGGGCCGGAAATTTGAAAAGACTGGAAGCACATTTTTATCTCCCTAAGAAAAATGGAAGGGGGACAGAAATAAAGTATAAAGATGTTTTAGCTGTCAACACTGTGAAGCTGTGAAATGACCATTCAAATTTGGGTTATCCAGGAGCACAACATCAGTCTGCGCAGTTGAACAGGCATAAGCAAGTTGGACGCCACAAGGCTGGTGTACAATTTTGTTTTTTTTTTTTTTTGTTTTTTCTTCCCACTAAGCAAAGAAACACTATGGCAATAAGTTCACCAGTCACAGCAAATCTACTTGAAACAAGACAGATACCATTTAGAGCTGCCTTCAGGTGTGGCCAAGAAGCAGATGTTCAGCTATCTTTCCACAGTACTCTGCAGGTCAGATTTGGTCATAGCTATATCCTGCGCGTGGTCCTTTAAGGCAAATGTTGGCAGCAACACTGGTTGCACAATGTGAAAGCTGGTCAATTTTAATCTTTTTAATGACTCAAAACAAGCCTGTCTGTCCCCTTTTTTTTTTTTTTTTAAATAAACTTTTTTTAATTTATTGATATGTTTGCACTTCAGTCTTGCCGAACACAAAGTTGAACTTATTCATAGATACATTTATTTTGAGAGAAACCAGCTTAATTTGCTCCAAGTCTCCTTACGTCAAGCCCCCAACATTTTTAATATTATTATACTAATGTATGGCTATAAAACCTAACAGCTCAGTGTTGATCTGTGATAGGAGTTGAAAAAGATGAACAGCAGGTTGTGCAGGCTAAATTGAGAGGAAACACCCTTCACCATCATCTTTAAAAGAAGCACCAAGAACCCAACATCAGTGCAATATTGTTGAATCAGTTATATAATTACCATGTGCAATAATGAGAAATGTTGCGTTTAATCTATTGCCAACACTCTTTAACTGGAATTACAAATGAATGTCCTTGTGTAAAGGGCTGATGCCTCTCATTTTAGCAGTCATGCCTCTCAAATGAAGTGTGAAGTGATGCTTAGGAGATTGAGATCTCCACTGACAGGGAGAGAACTAAAGACTTTAGATGCAGCATCTGTAAAATGTTATGAAAGTCTTCTGCTATGGCTTTCTGGTCATTTTTCTTTTAACCTCGGTTTTCAACTTGAAACCTCCACGGGGGTCCCCCATGCAGGGATGGTGCCTGCTATAAAAGTGCATGCAATCCCACTGCTGGGGCCGTGGCAATTTGTACTGTATTATACTTGTAGACAGAATTTTAATCATGTATAAATGGGATATGTAGGGCCTTTGTGTAAAACTTGTTACTTGTATGGTTTATAGTTGGTGTATGTAAAGAAATTAATGTACCTAGAATCTGCTTTGAAATCTCACTTTTTTTACAGCTCTGATCAGAATGCTGTACCCACCCATTGTACAGACTCACTTTTGTACTTTTTGCAAACCCAGTATTTCAAAATATTAAAACTTGGTAAAATCACAACTGTTGTGCATGTGTGGTGCCATACCTAATATCCTGCATTTTACATTCATGTCCATCTGAATGTCGCAAATCTAACTGATCTTACTGTAATGACTTGTAAGCAGAGAAAATTGAATCAAAATCCATGCTGTTTTGGACATAGTGTGTTTTGGCAGTAAGCTCTATAATGCAATGCTGTTACATTAGAATACAGCATTTTCCTAGTAGCCCCTCAAAATAAGCACGGAGTGTGCTACTTTACAGGATGGGAAGGGGGTTATAAAATGGACTTAACATATTTTTTCATATTTAGTAATTACCATATGTTAAGGGAAAAGCCTGGTATGTGAAATTTGGACAAAGCTCTCTCTAGTAGATCTTGTCCGGTGTGCCTAAAGTTTAAGCAGGAGTGTGAAAATTTAAGTCCCAAAATTTCCAGTAAAGTTCTAGCCCATTTCTGTCATATATTCGCATAGTGCATTTTAATTGCTTTCCATTGTATGTTGTTTTTTTTCCCTTAAACATCATATTGATTTGTGGTGAAGTAAACTTGATTTAAATTCTACATTTTCAGTAATTCAGTTTTATCATATGGTACAGTCTCTCTCTCTCATAATTTAGAGTTGCTAGTTGCCCTAATCTGCACACCTTTGGATGTAATTCTTTTACATTATCCCCAAGATGAATCATACAACCACAGAGAGAATGTAGAAGCTCCACACAGTACTTGGTTTGGGATCTGAGCACTGGATCCTGGAGATGTGAGGCAGTGCCTCTAACCACACTGCCTCAACCTGCAGAATTGAATACTCCAGTTGAATTCACAGTATTTTATCAAATTGAAAAAAGTCACTTTTTTCAAATGGAAAGAGTTACACTAGTTAACTTAATCTAGCTAACACTTTGCACTGCTTATCTGCTAATTTCCAGATGTTTATATAATAGCACAATTTTGGCAAAACAAATCCCCTTTCCAAAGGCAGCATACAAGTACCACACATCAAAATAAAAAAAATAAGTAATTTGCTGCATAACCAAATCTTACAAAAAGGTAGGTTCTGTGTTTCTCATATGAAACCTTTTGAAAATAATCTCTGAAAACTTTCCTAGAGCAGAATTTAAAGATAACTGACTGGTGATTTCTGATGTCTGACAAAGTCCAGTGGTGGTCACCAAACACTCATGCTGGATATTCAGCCATTGTCATTGTCTCAGGGTTTCTATGTTGAACAAGAAACCTTGTTTGTACAATTTAAAAAAAAAAAAAAAAAAACTTTTACTGTAAAACATAATGAAGTGTATCCATATTTTATCTTGTTTGCTTTGGACAACTAGTTATTCAGAGCAATTCAGTTTGTGAGACAAAACACTAAGTCCACGATATCATTCATTATGATTTCAGGCTTTACAATATGATACTCCTACAATATAGCATTTTCTTTAAAGAAATGTACTGTATATTTAGTGTTTAAAGGTGTTACACTGAAACATTTTGGAACTAAAAATATTCTTTTAAGATGTTCATAAATCACTGCAAAATCAAATCTGTGTACAAATACACAAGCTTTAACAAGTTTTTATAAGCCATTTCTATTAACAGAATATCTGTTCTACAGTAACATCCAAATTTTTTTTTTTTTAATTTTATTTTATGAGTTAACATCAAAGATTGCGCTAATAATGGCTGTTCCATAACTTTCTGCCTGAATGCCATTCTGAACTGTTGGTTCTTATTTATCCTCTGTAGTTGTTCACTGGGTATAGATGTACGATTTGGCTTCTTTTTCACTCTTCCATCATGCTAGAGGACTGCTGTTGAGAGCAGTACATCATCTGTTGCTGCCCCTATTTCCGTATTGTTTATGTAAGGTGTACTAAGAGCACTTGAGCACTCATATTCACATCTGTAGTTCTTGATAACTGCATTGTGTGTGTATATGTGAAACAGTCAACCTATTCATGTACAACCATGTCCATGTTGTGCACTGACAACTTACCCCATCACATCATTACATAGACTGAAGAATACTTCTGCCAGGGTGCAGTTGGTTTGTCATTGCATACCTTGGCTCTAGTTTTTCATAATTTTAAATCCTTCAGTTTTCAACAAGATGTTTGTTTTTTTTTTATTTCATTCATGTGGTAATTTCAAGTTTAAGATATGCAATACATGACCAAATTTCATATTGCCCATATGTTGTATCACAAACCTTTGATAAAATTAAATTAGCCTTGTGTCTAGATAATATTCAAAAATATTGTAGGCTTAAGACCATTGAAGAATAAATTCTGTAAAAACGAAAGAATTTGCTGTTACTCATTGATGACCTGATCAAACCCAGTATAGTACTCATAATATCCATCCATCCATTATCCAACCTGCTATATCCTAACTACAGGATCACGGGGAATCTGCTGAAGCCAATCCCAGCCTACACAGGAAACAAACCCCGGGCAGGGCGCCAGCCCACCGCAGTACTTTTAATATCCATCTATTTTTCTGAACCTGATGGAATCCAAAACAATTTTAGGATATATTCTTTTTATATGTGAAACTCTGGAATTGCTGCTGTACAACAGATATCAACTGTCAATTTTTGACAAACTCTTTATTCTTTCCATATTGCACATCACACTTAATTAGGAGACACTATAATGTCAAAATGAGTTATACATGGCTTTTCAATTATGATTCTTCATGGAGCAGACTATGTACGTGCAATTAATTTGCACACTTGATCCTTGTACAGTGTTTGCTTATATGAACAGAAGCACTACATTAAACACATTGAAAATTGCAAAATACCCAGGTAACGGCAGAGGAGAAGCAAACAAAAACTTGAGTCAATTGCATTGCTGGAAAATACAACCCTCGTCACTGTTCTTATGGCCTAGGATAAATTGCTACACTTTCCCTCCTGAAGATTTTACAATGTCATATGCATGCTGAACATTGTTTTTTTTTTTTAAAAAAAAAGATTGCATTCAGTCACTGAATTAAATCCCAAGCTTTCCAATATTTCATAAGCAGGAGCAATACCTGGGCAATGTAGTAGTGGTCCCCAGTGCCAAAGCAGGTTCAGCAGTTGCTCTTAATTTTGGCAAATGCTAAACAAATTACAAACCTAAACACCTGATGGGCAGGCCTAATCATGGTATGCCACAGTAAAGAAATTAATCTTCATCTTGGATTTAGATGTTGAGACTTCTAGCGAATCTCCTATACGAGCAGTCAGATTGTTCCATAACTTTGAGGCCCTGAAGCTAAAAGCCCAGCTTTCCACTGTTGTGGTATTTATCCTTGGATGTCTGACTTAGAAGACCAGCAGCTTGATATTTTTATGGACAGTATTGCTGCTTATGCTGTAGTAGTAAACAGGGCCCAAGCCATTTAAAGCTTTTATATGTTAGAAGAAGAATTTTGAAGTTCGCTACATTACATTAACTGGAAGCCAGTTTAAAGTATAGCAGTTCTGTGGTTATCCTTCCTTGTTTTAATAATGGTCTTTACAGAGGCATCTTAAATTAACTGAAGGGTACAAGTAGTACAACTTGAGCTGCCTGTGAATAATGCATTACAATAGTCAGCTCAACTAGAACCAATGTAAGATTAATATCTGTGTTCTCAATAGTTGGCAAACTTTTTCTATATTTTTTTTAAGCTGGGAAAATGTTAGGGGAAAGTTTTGAGATAGTGCTGTAATGTGTTTTTTAAAACCAGAGTGATGGCAAAGATAATGGCTATTAGTTTGGTAGACTAGTGTTTTATCCTACTGATTTAAAGGAAACTGATGCATCCTTTCAAACGTTTGAGATTTCTGTATTCAAAGACAAGTTATCACTCGACCCGTCTTTAACTTGTTGACACAGTTGATTAATTAGGGATACAACAGAAGAAATGACATATGGTCTTTAAAAAATGATATAGCTAAGCCCCATTTGTAACTGTACGCAGTACACACGGTCTGGGATTTTAAGACCATCCACATTATAACATAAATTTGTTTTGCAGGTGACTTTATGAATCTTGTAATATCATTGGTTGTGTCTGCTTACTCATGTTTTAGTTTCAGCTTTGTTGACTCACAAGATTCAGAAGAGCATAAAGAGTGTGCTGTAGCAGTCAGTCTAATAGCCATACTTAAAATGGGATCAAAATGGATCTGTCATTTGAAACCATTTAATTTATTTTTAATGAAGATGAATCTACACAAATATTTTTTTTTATTCAATATACCGACCACTCCATTAAAAAAGCTTAAATTAGTAATCAATTACAAAAGACCCCAGTATTCTGAAAAATGTTTAAAGTCATAATGGGGGCTAACTAACCAAGCAGTACAGATCACAACTTCATTAACCAATATGTATGCTTTGTATATAAAATCTGTGAAATTTGTAATTGATTACTACTATAATTTTTGAAAATGGTTAAAAGCTCTTCACATTTTTGCTTTTTGGACGAACCACTCGCCTTATTAAAAAAAATCCAGCAAAGTAGCAGTGTGTTCATGATTTTACACAGGGAACACTCAGATAACAATACAGAAAGTGTGAGAATGCATTATGTTCTGTGTGATGTGATTATGGGGGTCTGGACGATCTTTTGGTCTTGGATCCCCACAAATTTATTTTCTCCAACATCCTGTCAACTGGAGTTTTTATTTTTCTGTACTTACTGGCCATCTGACTATAGTGTAATTAGGCTGGATGTTAAAATTCTCTACTGTTATAAATAAATGTTGTTTAGTTTTTACTTTCTTTTTGTAACTATATTAAAATTGTAAGGCACTTTGAACTACTTTTCATGTATGAAAAAACACTATATAAATAAATGTTGTTGGTTAAAGGGTGCAAAGGACAATGTTTCCCCCAAGGAGGCATAAGGCAAGGGAAACCTTCAGAACCCAGTGAGAACCACAGTGCTTTGTGAGAGCACCCATGCATGTCCGTAAAAGACAACATGAGGTGTTTGTGGTGTGAAACCTTGACATCTTATAAAGTTTGAACAAAAGAATCTCAAGATTGACAGGTGATGAAAAAAAGCCAGAAATGCTGTCTTGAAAAAATTAGACAGCAGATGAAACAAATTCATGTCAAATGTATACCAGCCCCCAACCCACAAGAAAAAAAAACTATAAAGAAATAAAAAAAATGAGAGCAGATGATGAGTCAAATAGTTGGCAGCACACGGCCCCTAACTGGGGACACCACAGAGGACTGGCTGATGTAGATTAATTTACCCACCCCTAGAATCCAGTGTTATTTACTTAGCTTTTTGCTGGGCTTCTGTTCCTTTTGTAGCTTTGAATATGTGAAGTGCTTTGAGCATGAGAGAGGACCTATAAAAATAAAATGTACTGCTAATGAGCATGGCTGTGACATCAGTTTAAAATACTTTATATGATTGCTCTACATAATCTTTAGAAACTTTATTTTGATTTGTGTGACATTTTCGCAATGCCATTTCACGGTCTGTTTCCAGTTGCCACTGTTTTTTTTTTTTTTTTTGTTTTTTTTTTGTGAATGCTGCAACACACTTTTTATAGCAATGATGGCAGCATGGTATACTAAATGTCCAAACTTCACAAAGGAATGCATGACAATACAAAAGCATTTACTGACAAAGAAGCTTTCGTTTGTGGGCTGTTTTCAGCTTGTTGTTTTGGCTTTCACAATCTGGGTTTTCAAGTACTAGTTAACAATAACATTTATTTCTATAGTACATATAAGATATGTAGTTCAAAGTGCTCTACAAGAAGTTGAGGAAAAAATCAATTAAAAAGGATAATACATAATAATTAAATATAACTGAACTCGCATAATGCAGATAAACAAAGACCAGTAACAGTTACTTTTACTGAACTTTGCTTTTATGTTTTCATGTTTTTGTTTTGCCTACAATGTAAAAGTGATTTTCATTCAAATACTAACATTTGGAAGAACCAATAAGGAAATCATATCTATAAATAATTATTCTGCTGCCTTGATCCTTGTCCTTCTTGCTGTGTGAGTGTTGATACTCCTGCTGAGTTTAATCAGTTATTTTAGATCTCTTTGACTCCAGGAGATACAAATCCAAGTACAAAAATAATTTAAATGATGTAACAAAGATTGGACCGAACAATTCATAATTGATTGCTGGTTAATATCTAGTGTAATGTAAGAATATTTCATAAATGCTCTATTGAACAATCTACTCTTACTAATTACAAGGTTTTATATACACAAATTCGACAATCTACAAGTCTCCGACTTAAAGTTTAAAGCCAAACAATATCTACATACTTCTTTCATATCACCTATGTCCATATATTCAATCTCTTTTCGCTTTTACCTTATCATCAATATTGCATTGAATTTTGATTCCGTGTTTGGAATTACATCGTGACAATGCAATGTATAACTGCCCGTGACTGAATATCGTTTCTTTCTCTGTACATGAACTGTGTCTGTCAATAGCATTCACACAAATGAGAAATGATTGAACCATGTACGTGGTTGTAAATGTTTTAGATGTGGGCAGGACTTTTCCAAATCTCTTTGCATAAAGTGTTGTCTCGCGGAGCTTGAAATTTTCTCTTGCGGGATTTCACTTTCTCCAAACAACAAATCTTTTAATTCTCGCGGATATGACTCTTCATTGGGAAGAAACACTACATTTCCCTGATGGCAACACGAATTAGACGATCTACAAGTGTCCGACTTAAAGTTTAAATCCCAACAATACATTTGATCTCTTTTTGCTGTTCCGTTATTTCAATGAGTAATAATTTCCGCTTGTTTGCGCTAATGCGATCTTTACTATTGTTTTTTTGAGACTTTTGAATTTTCATACTTCCATTATCTCTAACCTGCTCTGCAGGTGTATCGCGCCAACGTTTTTGAATTCTTTACGACGTTCTACTTTGTCATATACTCTTTGTCTTTTATTTCCAGCCCCGGGCGTGGTTAAATCTCTTGGCACAATGTCTCGTCTCGCAGGACGTGAAAGTGTCTCTGAGAAAGTCACGTCTCTTCTCTCTTCCCAAGATTTTTTTATTGTAAAATAAATATATATAAATTCATTTATTTAAAGCTAATGAAGCTAATTAAAGATGCATCCACTGAAAATTTCATAAAACATTATTACCTGTTCATATTTGGACAGATGATCAAAGCATGTTGCAGATTTGGCAATAACTGAGATTTTATGAAATACTGGCATATAAAACTAGCCATTAAAAACAGAAAAGGAAATTTCAGGATTAGAAAAATGAAACTTAAATGGAAGTCTCATATATTGTTCAGCTGTATTTGAGTGAGCATTTTTCTAACAAAAATTAATGCCATTACAAATTCAAGTTAGATGGCATCTGTGAAGCAGATATTAGAACACAGAAAAATTCCATTTTTTTCATCTAGAGAAGAGAAATCGAATGCAATGAATGGAAAATTATATGGCCATAGAACTTTTTTTTTTAATTTGATATATTATTCATACTTAATGAGTTTTGGCATTTATTCTTCATATGGTATATTCAATGCCCATACACTCCACTCTTTTATTCAAACCTCACAATACTGAACTCTGAAATAAACTATACATAAAATACTTAGATTACAAATATTCAACACAAGTCAAAATCTGAACTGTGTGAGCTAAAACTGAATAAGCAGCCAGCTCTTTTAGGACCTACAGTAAACTTTGCCTTTTGGGAGTATAACCTTCTCAAACAAATTATATAACTCAAGAGTGCTAGGTGTTTATTTAAACCAAATCTCTTTCAAATGTCACCTAAATGCTTAAACAAGCTGTAGTTTTATCTGTTAAATTATTTGATAATTACAGTAGTATCTTTTATGTAATATTAGTCCAAACTGCTAAATATTGATTGAAGCATTAACTTTTTTGCTGATCTAAATTTTTATCTTTGGGTTAATATCTTCATAATGTGCAAAAGTAACTGTTTATTAGTCCAGGGTAATTAGGATCAGAATAGACAATCAGCTTGAGAAAGAAAAGCACTTCGAGATTACTCAGGTAATTATTATTAAATCTGTGGGCCCTTTAAAGTGTTGTATATGCTGCACATCGAAGAGGGAAGAAGAAGAACAGGAGAGAAACAAAGTTTTTCAACTCATAAATCAATTATGTGGGAAAATCTGGGAAAAAGACTCATATTTTAAAAAATATATTTTTTAAATGGTATAATAATATTTGTTGGTGAAGCAATTGTTGTAATAAAAATGGCCAGCTCTATAACAGTTTTGAATTTCTGAACAAAATAGCATACTGCTTATCACAAAAGAATGTACAACTGTTTTTAAATTATTTCAACTGACCTTTTTAAAGTTTTGAAGGGGAATCTGCACATAGAAATGGATGAAGAAAATACAATTAAATACTTTAATATGGCTCTAGCATTAATAATATATGTGATAATCTTAATACGAAAATGTGTATGGGAGTTCTGTCCCATATGCAAAAATCTTTCAGAATTCCTTATAACGATATATGGGAATTTTACCTAGAAATTACCAATAAAATAAAGCAAAAATATCCTTAAAAATTGTTCATTGAATATACACAGTAAATAAAATGATTGCTGGATTTAGGAAAGATGTTGATCAGAAGCATGGGTTGTGTGATACTGAGAAAGAAGTTAAGTTTTTTTATTATTTTGTTTATACTCTTCAAATATTTTTATTTAGAAAAAAATGTGAAGGTAAAATTATTAGAAAGTATTTCTATATTACACACCTACAACAGCTACAGACAGACATGTTTGTTTAATTTTGCTTCGTTTAATTAATTATACGTGAGAAATTTCAGATTTAAATAAAAATGGCGAAATAAGAAACCATTTATTTTGATATTTAAGTTAGAAATAGATATTTAGTGTTTACTTAATAATGAAATACGTGTTAATTCCATGAATTATGTCTTATGTATACATACCTGTATATATCCCTGACTTTGTAAAATACTTGAAAACGTTTTTCATTTCTATGTTTATTTGTTTTCATTATTGTTACTACTGTGATAATAATGATGAAATAGAAATGCATCCAAAATAAGCGCCCTGCTTCCTGATTGGATGGTATACTTTTCTCGCCCGGTGTTATGTGGGATACTGGAAGACGTTTACCGCGCGTTGTTTTATGGGGTGTTGGAGGAGTTGTTGCGCGCGGTGTCTTGTGGGAAGACGGAAGGTAGGCCGTGGTGGTATTTGAAGCGCAATAAACGGGGAGAACCATAAGTAAGATTTACAATTTATTTTTCTAATCACGTATTTTCTTTATCAAATGTATACGTTTGTATCAGTATTGACTCTGACTTTGATTCGCGATTTTTGTAGTTGTAGTTAAGCCTGTTCTGGTAACTGTAACGTCTTCTGCAATTTATCCCATTCTCAGACTCGCCGTATGTAATTCAGGACTCGGGGGGTCCAGTTGAGCATTCCGATTGCCGTGGGTGCATGGCAGGAAACAGATACGTTCAAATAGGTAAAGCTATTTTTAATGTGAATATGTAGTTAAATCCATTTTACCTGAAAAGTTTAGTATTGTAACTTAAATTAACCACTTTAAATAAGATGTAGGAGTCGATAGATGGTATCAAGAGTGCTTTGGTAATTTTGTTTCTAGAGGTTCTATTTTCTGAATTAATTCAGTTTTGAAAAGTCTACCTTTTTACTCTTCATTTCAATGCCTCTTGTGTTTTAAGATGCTTATTTACTTATTTAAGCACATTACTCGTCTTCTAACAATATTGGTAATGGTCTTTATGGCAAAATGATTTTTTTTTTAATTCGAAATGTATTATTGCGCCTCACATTACTACAAATCTGACAATAAATTAAGCATTGATGCCCAGTATATACAAGTATTGTCCTTAAAACATTCATCAACTTCTGGTGCAATTCCTCTACATATGCCCGTAAATTGTCTATGTCTAAGACCGTGTATAATGAAGATTAGGTATGTTATAATATCTGACAGACCTGCAACATTGTGGTGTAGTCGTTAGTCATAGTCACATCCTGAGATTGAACTCTCCACCTGATTATAGCCTGTGTTTCAAAGGGCTTTGCTCACCGGAGATGCTACATATTAGGCAGATTTAAGTAATAAGTCGTCATTTAATGTATCATGGTAGACTTGATTATGAATATATCTGTAGTTTAATATTACAATATAAGCACGCAATACAATATATGAAATATACATATCTGCAGCTTTTGTAGGCTGTTAGATTGTCAAGTATTTGCTGTCCTGTTGAGCAGCTTTCCTGGGTGTACTGGCAAGATTTCATATTGGAGTCTTTTTTTACATTTTTCGGTTCTGTCCAAAATTTAGGTATTCTAAGGTGGCAAGTGCAAGGTGTGACTTGTTTTAGCTGTCTGGTTGTTTATCAAAGAAATCCATGAAGTAACTGGTACTGCTATTGAGTGGAATTATCAAACAGTTCAGATTTTTATTTGTTTGGTTAGCCAGCAGGCATACCACCTGCACTTCAGAATAGGTAACCCACCTGAAACTAAGCATGTTTGGGCCCGGCCAATACTTGGATTGGGGACCAACCAAGTAAGCTTGGGTTGCTGGTGGAAGAGGTGCTTGTGAAACCATAAGGGCTGCTGACCCTGTGGTCTCTGTATGGATCCCAATAGTCCAATGCAGTGACAGGGACACTGTCCTTCGGAAGTGACTTAAAACCGAGATTTTCACTCTCTGTGGTCATACATGATACCTGGACTTCTTTCGAACAGAGTAGGGTGTACCCCAATATACTGACTAAATTGCCCACTATGGCCTGGTCATTCTGCCCCCCCCTATTCATACATTGTCAGGAGATAGTTAGGCAATCACAATCTCTTCATCATCTAATGTGTGATGAGCGTGCTGTTGCATAAATGGGCACCATTGCATCATCCAAATGGATGCTGCACATTGGTGGTGTGGGCAGCACTGTGGCACAGTGGTAGCACTGCTGCCTCGCTGTTAGGAGACCTGGGTTTGCTTCCCATGTCCTCCCTGCGTGGCATTTGCATGTTCACCCCGTGTCTGCGTGGGTTTCCTCCCACGGTCCAAAGACATACAGGTTAGGTGCATTGGCCATCCTAAATTGTCCCTGATATATGGATGTGTGTCTGCGGAGAACTGGTGTCCTGCCCAGGGTTTGTTTCCTGCCTTGTGCCCTGTGTTGGCTGGGATTGGCTCCAGCAGACCCCCGTGACCCTGTGTTAGGATATAGCGAGTTGGACAATGACTGACTGACTGACATTGGTGGTGTTTGAAGGGGCTCCCCATTGTCTATGTAAAGCGGTTTGAGTAGCTAGAAAAGTGCTATATAAATGTAATTGTTATGATTATTAGATTTTTTTGATTTTCTCACCTCTCCTAATGAAAACTTTTTGGTTTGTTAGTATTTTCCATTTGGAATAGGAATGCAAGCTTGTTTTATAGATGGCCACATTGTTTATTATACATTAATAGCATTACCAGATACTTAAAACTGGATATTTTTGGGTCCATATGACACTTAACATTTACATGCTCCTGCAAAACATTTTACTAGATTCTAATTGGACATTTCACAATTTAGACATTAATGATGCCACATACTACATCCACCTCAAATGTATTTTACTTATTTGTAATTGGATATTCATGAGTCATACATTGTCAATATTTTTGTTATTGTTAATCAGACAGACACCAGCCACTCGCACTGAAACCCTGCTAAATAACTCACTTGCAGGCATCACATACCAATACCCGTAAAAAAAGATCATGCAGTTATATTTTATGGGTTATTTCTTGGTACATTCTATCTTAACACATTTTCAGCCAGAACGAGTTAGGTGCTAAACATGCTGTAGCTGCTCTAATTTATTAATTTTTTTTTTTTAGGGTTTCATCATGACAACTGCAGCCAGACCTACTTTTGAACCTGCAAGAGGTGGACGAGGAAAGGGAGAAGGAGATTTAAGTGCTCTGTCTAAGCAGTATTCCAGTAGGGACCTGCCGTCTCACACAAGAATCAAATACCGGTATGTCTGAGTGATCTAGATAGATAGATAGATAGATACTTTATTAATCCCAATGGGAAATTCACATTCTTCAGCAGCAGCATACTGATACAATAAATAATATTAAATTAAAGAATGATAATAATGCAGGTGAAAAAACAGACAATAACTATGTATAATGTTAAATATTAACGTTTACCCCCCCTGGTGGAATTAAAGAGTCGCATAGTTTGGGGGAGGAACAATCTCCTCAATCTGTCTGTGGAGCAGGACAGTGACAGCAGTCTGTCACTGAAGCTGCTCTTCTGTCTGGAGATGACATTATTTAGTGGATGCAGTGGATTCTCCATAATTGATAGGAGCCTGCTGAGCGCCTTTCGCTCTGCCACAGATGTTAAACTGTCCAGCTCCATGCCAACAATAGAGCCTGCCTTCCTCACCAGTTTGTCCAGGCGTGAGGCGTCTTTCCTCTTAATGCTGCCTCCCCAGCACACCACTGTGTAGAAGAGGGCGCTCGCCATAACCGTCTGATAGAACATCTGCAGCATCTTATTGCAGATGTTGAAGGAAGCCAGCCTTCTAAGGAAGTATAACCGGCTTTGTCCTTTCTTGCACAGCGCATCAGTATTGGCAGTCCAGTCTAATTTATCATCCAGCTGCACTCCCAGATATTTATAGGTCTGCACCATCTGCACACAGTCACCTTTGATGATCACTGGGTCTATGAGGGGTCTGGGCCTCCTAAAATCCACCACCAGCTCCTTGGTTTTGCTGGTGTTCAGGTGTAGGTGGTTTGAGTCGGATCATTTAACAAAGTCATTGATTAGGTCCCTATACTCCTCCTCCAGCCCATTCCTGATACAGCCCACGATAGCAGTGTCATCAGCGAACTTTTGCACATGGCAGGACTCCGAGTTGTATTGGAAGTCCGATGTATATAGGCTGAACAGGACCGGAGAAAGTACAGTCCCTTGTGGCGCTCCTGTGTTGCTGACCACAATGTCAGACGTGCAGTTCCCAAGACGCACATACTGAGGTCTGTCTTTAAGATAGTCCACGATCCATGCCACTAGGTATGAATCTAATCCCATCTCTGTCAGCTTGTCCCTAAGGAGCAGAGGTTGGATTGTGTTGAAGGCGCTAGAGAAGTCTAGAAACATAATTCTTACAGCACCACTGCCTCTGTCCAAGTGAGAGAGGGATCTAGCACTGATTGTGAAAATTTTGGGCAGACATAAGAAGGGAATGCTGTTAATGTGTTACCTGTTACAGCATTCACAGAGACTAGGTCAGCATGTGCTCAAGAGAAAACATTGTTTTTGGTTGAATGTAGGAAGTTTCCTACAAGGCTTTCCTACAAGCAAGCCTTGCTACTGAGCTGCTAAGAGGTGAAACTGTGCCTCCAGTCCAAAATGTGGATGTCATTGTGAACCCATCACCAAGAAAAAATAATTAAAACAAGTTACTGTATGTGAATATATTCTTAGCAAAGCAGACATGTAGTACCATCCTTTGTATCTTGTCAGTGCAGAGACTTGGATGAAAAGAAGGAAGAGCAGCTATAAAAGAGCAGTTTAAGTTGTGGGAGTTTGATATTTTCAAAATAACTACCAAACTGAACATTGTACCCTTACTGCTAGTATAAAATAACAATGGATGTCTTAAGATTCCTATTTCTAATTTTTGGAAAAATGCTTCTACAGTGATATCCTTCAAATCAAATAGTTTAAAAACAAAACTCCCTGGGTATGACGTCCTCAGTATGATGTTAATCTGCATCCAGCCCTGCAAGCAGGTCTTCCAACTTACAGGGAAAACTTGGAGGTTGGTGGGAGGATTGGCACACCATCCACTGTTTTTAAAAAAAAAAAAAAAAACAACAAAAAAAAAAAACCTCACACTGTTCCAGTGTGGTGATGAGGTGTCCCCCGCAGCACTCTGGTCCCAATCCAGACGGTTCGTCATGAGGTGGGTGTAGCAACACATACTCCCAACCTTACCCCTGTCTTCTACACTTGTACTGTAAGTTAGTATATTTCATTCATTAACTTACCTCACTGTTGGACTGTTTCTCTGCCCACATTATTTTTGGCTACTCTGTTTACAAATTTGGAGAAAGAACCTGGAGAGATGTTTGCTTCTTGCTGCAACTTTTCCAAAATCTCTCCAAATATATGTCTCATATTTGAAAATAAAATTAAATGATCGCTACTCCCTCAATGGTCAGTCAATATTGCATGCATTCAAAATAATGATATGCTTTGGTCTGCCTGCTTTTGGAAATTCATGGAGATATTCTATAATATTTATTTTTGGCATGAATATTACAAGAAGTCCAACATAATACATGCAAGCAATGAAATCCTTACTAATGTTTTACTTCAGCCCATAGATTTTAAGTGAGGGAAAACCTACTGCCACATGCAGAAAACTAAACAATAGTATGATATGGTTTCTTTAATACAGTAATTAATACATCTAATTAATTGGGGTGGTTGTTCTCCAGAGATCCTAATCTCTTTGCAGACTTGACAGTTAAAATCATTTTTAATTTTTTTTTTTTTTTTTTTGCATGATTAATTCAGTTTAATCTGAGCCAGAATTGGATTATGGGGGAATATAAAAAGTAATGGGCCCAATGTATCATTTGTGCATAAGAACTTATATGCAAATGTCAGAATTTTTCTTTTTTTTCCCATTACAAACTATTCTGATCTACATAAATTTTATAATTTTTGTGTGCCCTTCTCACACATCCTATACCTAAAAAGGAAAAATAGAACAGTAAAGAGGACATTTCTTGCATTGCTCCTGGAAGCTGATATCTTCTCTTTAGAAGATATTTAATGATAAAGTAAGATTCATCATTTAAAAAAAAAAAAAAGTCTTGCATAAAAATATTAGACATTCTCTCAGCTGCTTATATGTGCACTTTAAAGCACCTTCCCATAATGTGTTTGAATATGTTAATAATAGGAGCTAAATAAACAACTACCAGTTGTGTTGTAACTTGACCTTCTTGACCATGCATTGTAGAAAGTGGCTTCAGAAAATTAGTAAATTAATGAGTGGGCAAAGAATTATTGTATGTGATAGCTGAATTGCATATATTTTAAATTTTAAACATGTGTTTGTTACTTAGACAACCTACCCAAGATGCCCCAGAGGAAATTCGCAACCGTGACTTCCGCAGAGAGCTGGAAGAAAGGGAGAGAGTGGCAGTACGTGAGAAAACCAGGGATCGGCCAGCTCGGGGTAAATCTACTTCCCATCAGTCACATGTCTGATGTATATTGTGGATATATCTTTTATGTTAGCATGTCAGATGCACTCAGTGACCACCTTTTTTGTTCACCCATCTATCACCTTTTCCTCAAAACAGCCTGACTGCTTCAAGGCATGAATTCAGCTGCATACTAGAAGCAAACTTTTAGGATTTTGGTCCATATTGGCTTTGTCCTGTTCTGCAGATTTTCCGGTCACACATACCGCACACCTCTGTTTCATACCATCCTAGTGCTCTTCAACCGTGCTGGCTCTCAAAATGTGGTCTGCAATCTTGAATTAAGTAGTCCACAAGGTGACAGTTAATATATTTGATTTAAGTGATGTTTACATGCTTAGGTCAATTAATACTGTATATTCCCACTTACATAGACAACTCCGGAATTCTTGGCATCCGTCATGAAAATAAGATGAACTACACATGCAATAAGTGATATTTTGGACTTAAACAATCATCTTTTATTTTAAAACTTTTATTTCAAAGTAAAATAATTTATTCAGTAGCATATTGTTTTTCTTTATCAAAAAACATACATTTGAAAAATATTAACTACTCCAGTATTAATATTTAGTGAAGCCTCCCAGGCAAAAATAACAGCACTGTAATTTAACTGGGTTGGAGAACACTGGTAGAAATATCTAGGACAACTGCTCCATGTGGTACATTTCCAAATCAACCCCCACCCATGAGAAGGAGAGTTAGGGTAACAGAGTAAAACTTTAATAGTAGTAACAATAAGTAAATAAATAAATGAATAAATAAAAATAAACAGAATTACAAAAAAGAAAGGGAAGAGAATTCGCTTCCTCAATTTAAATTTTTATTCTAAAACGTTATTGATTAGATCCTGCCAAGTTTTGAAAAAGGTTTGTACAGATCCATCCATCCATTTTCCAACCCGCTGAATCCGAACACAGGGTCACAGGGGTCTGCTGGAGCCAATCCCAGCCAACATAGGGCACAAGGCAGGAAACAATCCCGGGCAGGGTGCCAACCCACCGCAGGACACACACAAACACACCAAACACACACTAAGGCCAATTTAGAATTGCCAGTCCACCTAACCTGCATGTCTTTGGACTGTGGGAGGAAACCGGAGCGCCCAGACATGGGGAGAGCATGCAAACTCCACGCAGGGAGGACCTGGGAAGCGAACCCAGGTCTCCTAACTGCGAGGCAGCAGCGCTACCACTGCGCCACCATGCCACCTGGGTTTGTACAGATCCTCCAGTAAAATAATGGATCATAAAAAGGGGCTTCTTTCATTGAACTCTTCCAGAAAGCTTTCCATCATAGAGGTAACTTCTAAAAGTTAAATTAGAAATATTCTAGCATCAAAATTCAGCAAGACCATACAGCTGTGATATTTGGGTTTTTCTTTGCCTAAATTACAATCATTCAAACTGTTTGGAAAGTATGCTGATGTGCTATCTTTCCTGCAGATTTTGCAAACTTTTTATTATGGCCCTGATTGTGCTTAATGTTATTTTCAACTGCCTATTATTTTATAATACCTATTGTATAATTTTAATCATATCTGCGTTAAAAATACTCAATCTTAGTATTTTTTCATATAAATACCTGAAATAAAATATGTGCTGATTGTAACGTGAAGTGTTTGCTTTGATGTGAACCTTGAATATAGTTGTTCCATCTTACCTTTTTCTTTGGAAAAGCAGTCCTTTGTCTGAAACACTTTGAAAATCCCTGCTTCATTGGACACCCTACCTTTTTACCATAGCAGATCAGTTTAAATACCTAGGGGTAAATATCACAAGTAAACATAAAGCTCTTTATCAACAAAATTTTGCCGTCTGTATGGAAAAAATTAAGACTTGCATAGATGGTCAACCCTTCATCTCACTCTAGCCGGAAGAATTAACGTTGTTAAGATGAATATCCTTCCTAAACTTCTTTTTTTTTTTTTATTTCAAAACATTCCAGTATATATGAATAAATCGTTTTTTAAGCAATTAGATTCAACTATAACCTCATTTATTTGGAACTCAAAACACTCACGTATCCGAAGAGCGACCCTACAAAGACTTCAGGCAGAAGGTGGCATGGCTTTACGTAATTTTCAGTTTTATTACTGGGCAGCAAACATACAACCCATAAAAACCTGGACACAAATAAATGAACATACACAGGCTTGGCCTGCAATAGAAGTAAAATCCTGTAGTACTACTTTATACTCCTTGCTCTGCGCTCCAATGAATGTAAGTTATCGCAAATATACTAATAACCCAATTGTGCTTTACTCACTAAGAATATGGAACCAATTTAGAAAGCAATTTAAGATGGAAAATCTTATCTGTGGCACCCCTGCAGGAGAACCACCTCTTTCATCCGTCGCAAACATATCCAGTTTTTAATACCTGGAAAAGATTTGGGATTAAATTGCTCAGAGATCTTTACAGTGGGGCAAAAAAGTATTTAGTCAGCCACCAATTGTGCAAGTTCTCCCACTTAAAAATATAAGAGAGGCCTGTAATTTTCATCATAGGTATACCTCAACTATGAGAGGCAAAATGAGAAAAAAAATCCAGAAAATCACATTGTCTGATTTTAAAGAATTTATTTGCAAATTATGGTGGAAAATAAGTATTTGGTCACCTACAAACAAGCAAGATTTCTGGCTCTCACAGACCTGTAACATTGTCTGTAAGAGGCTCCTCTGTCCTCCACTCATTACCTGTATTAATGGCACCTGTTTGAACTTGTTATCAATATAAAAGACACCTGTCCACAACCTCAAACAGTCACACTCCAAACTCCACTATGGCCAAGACCAAAGAGCTGTCAAAGGACACCAGAAACAAAATTGTACATCTGCACCAGGCTGGGAAGACTGAATCTGCAATAGGTAAGCAGCTTGGTGTGAAGAAATCAACTGTGGGAGCATTATTAGAAAATGGAAGACATACAAGACCACTGATAATCTCCCTCGATCTGGGGCTCCATGCAAGATCTCACCCCGTAGGGTCAAAATAATCACAAGAACGGTGAGCAAAAATCCCAGAACCACAAGGGGGGACCTAGTGAATGACCTGCAGAGAGCTGGGACCCAAGTAACAAAGGCTACCATCAGTAACACACTACGCCACAAGGGACTGAAATCCTGCAGTGCCAGACGTGTCCCCCTGCTTAAGCCAGTACATGTGCAGGCCCGTCTGAAGTTTGCTAGAGAGCATTTGGATGATCCAGAAGAGGATTGGGAGAATGTCATATGGTCTGAAAACAAAATAGAACCTTTTGGTAAAAACTCTACTCGTCGTGTTTGGAGGAGAAAGAATGCTGAGTTGCATCCAAAGAACACCATACCTACTGTAAAGCATGGGGGTGGAAACATCATGCTTTGGGGCTGTTTTTCTGCAAAGGGACCAGGACGACTGATCCATGTAAAGGAAAGAATGAATGGGGCCATGTATTGTCAGATTTTGAGTGAAAACCTCCTTCCATCAGTAAGGGCATTGAAGATGAAACGTGGCTGGGTCTTTCAGCATGACAATGATCCCAAACACACCGCCCGGGTAACAAAGGAGTGACTTCGTAAGAAGCATTTCAAGGTCCTGGAGTGGCCTAGCCAAACTCCAGGGGCCTCATGCATAACGCCGTGTGTAGAACTCGTACTATAATATGGCGTAAGCACAAAAGCAGGAATGTGCGTACGCACAGAAAAATCCAGATGCAGGAATTTGTACGTACGCAAACTTCCACGTTCTTCCGCTACATAAATTCCGATCAGCGTGAAAAGTAATGCACGTGCACGTGCCTTCTGTCCCGCCCCAGCTCCTCCCAGAATTACGCATCTTTGAATATGCAAATCAATATAAATAGCCCTTAAGCTCAGCCTTCTATGAAAAGAGGATGGGAAAAGCACGGGGGAAAATATAAGAATTTCAGCGAATACCACATGGAGGCAAAGGAAAAACGTACTATTTGTTGGTTTAAACAGTGGTATAATCAACAAAATGAAGTTGATCAAGTGACAGAGTGTCACAGAGAAACAGAGACCGAGAAACTCAAGCTCAAGTTCACAAAGTCGCACAGTGCCCGAAATAAAAAATAAATCACATATCAAAGTCGCCGTGAAAAGGCAAGTCGTAGCCCATAGACACAAAAAATAGGCACACAGTGGGGAAAAAATGTCAACTTTAATCTCGAAATTTCCACTTTAATCACGTAGTTTATTTTGCCATTAAAGTAGAACATCATAAACTTCATCTTAAAATCGTTTAATTTACTAGTTTCTCAAATCTCATTGTAACTAAAGTAGCACATTAAATGCTTTGTTCTGTATTTAATCTTCTCTGTGCTCTGTGTGTGAATCACTACCTGCTTCTTAAACGGGCTTTCTTTTTCTCCGACAGGACACAGAATCCATTACATTCGTGATATTACAGCTCTCTGAATAATTAAAATACTGAGATGTATACGTGATATCTTTTTCATGATGATAGGAGTTAAAGCACGTTATTAAACATGGGAACACGGTGGCGCAGTGCTTGTTCATGTCTCATGCAAGAGGCTTACTGCGCCATGCGCAACCTTCGATGAAATAATTTATTGCAGCAGTACTGTCTTTTTCAAACGTACTAACCTGCAATTCCTGTCCTTACTTTTCTTTCTCCAAGTACCCAATCGCCACACAATCAGCTCTGTAATAGACGTGAAGCCATCTGTAAGCTTAGAATGCCGATTCTTCAAAACCTTTAAGGAACATTGAAATATCTTCGTAGTACATGTTTAATTCTATCCGTCTATCCTTCCAGTGTCGCGTCAGCACGAGGAAGAATACAACGCAATGCAGGAACAATCCATGAACTAGCTAGTGCTGCGGCACCGTGTCCTCACATGTTTAATTATTAACAATACAGATTATTTAAATGAAGTTAAAGTTTTATCTGTATAATATAATCAACATATTTTGCTGCATTTCATCTTAAAAATGACATCGTCATCATATGTAAATACGCGCTTTATAAAGTGATGCAGGTTGTGCAATATTATAACTGTATTCCAAGTTTACAGTGAGGTGATTGTACTTATAAGTACAAACAGTTCTACAAGGAGCACTTGATGGACTGATTTAGTGCTTTATAGTTCTTGGAATGAAACTTTTTCTAAACCGCGAAGTCCATACAGGGAAGTCGCTGAAACGTTTTGCTGTGGCTGAGTCAGCATCTGCTTCATGCTGTATACCGATAATTCTCTTTCCGATCAGCTGTGGTGCAGTGAGAGTAATATGGAAAAAGATGATCTGCTGTGGCAACCCTTAACGGGAGCAGCTGAAAGAAAAAGATGCATTGAGAGTAACAACGCTAAAGCAGTTATGGTATTTGGAATACTACCGCTATTCCCTGGACCATTATATTGCTGCAAGTTAATTACAATCGGATGCATTACACTAATAAACAATATGCAGTTAGTTTCAGTGTATTTATAAAGCCGCGTCAGGAATGTGGGTCTAAGAAAGAAAAGGTAACCACACAGGAACAGTAGCACTGCTTTGACGCTGGGTGCCACCAGTCTGCAAAACCGAGTGGAGAAATTGCGTACGCCAGGGCATGAGGTACCGTGGAAAAGTGTGTGGCTTTACGCCAAGTTTAGGTTTTATACATCGTGATTTGAGCGTGGAAACGTTCGTACGCAACATTTCTGTGCGTACGCACCATTTATACATGAGGCCCCAGATCTCAACCCCATAGAAAATCTTTGGAGGCAGTTGAAAGTCCGTGTTGCCCAGCGACCACCCCAAAACATCACTGCTCTAGAGGAGATCTGCATGGAGGAATGGGCCAAAATACCAGCAACAGTGTGAAAACCTTGTGAAGACTTACAGAAAACGTTTGACCTCTGTCATTGCCAACAAAGGGTATATAACAAAGTATTGAGATGAACTTTTGTTATTGACCAAATACTTTTTTTTCCACCATAATTTGCAAATAAATTCTTCAAAAATCAGACAATGTGATTTTCTGGATTTTTTTTCTCATTTTGTCTCTCATAGTTGAGGTATATCTATGATGAAAATTACAGGCCTCTCTCATCTTTTTAAGTGGGAAAACATGCACAATTGGTGGCTGACTAAATACTTTTTTGCCCAACTGTATATAGACATCTTTGCATCCTTTGAACAATTACATTCCAAGTTCAACCTCCCAGCTACACATTTCTTTCACTATCTTCAAATTGGAAACTTTGTTAAACAGAAACTACCAGATTTTCCTCATCTCATACCCTCCACCATGCTGGAAAAAATACTGCTCAATTTCGTGGAATTAGACACCATTTCCGCATTATATAAAATTTTATTAGAGTCCCTTCCTTTCAAAGATCCAAGAGGACAGTGGGAAAAAGATCTCTTAATTAATATATCAGAAAAGGAGTGGAAGGTAGCATGGCAGAGAATTCACTCGAGCTCCATATGCGCAAAGCATAGAATTATTCAACTAAAAATTGTATATCGCGGTCATCTGTCTCGCTTAAAACTGTCCAAAATGTTTCCAGGGCAAGATCCAACCTGCGAACGCTGCAACCAAGCTCCTGCCTCATTGGGTCACATGTTTTGGGCATGCACCAAATTAACTTCATTTTGGACCAGAATTTTTAAGTGCCTTTCAGACAGCCTTGGTATCACAGTCCCTCCTAACCCATTAACAGCTGGGTTCGGTGTTCTTCCAGACGGACTTGAAGTCGAAAAGGACAAGCAAACTGTGATTGCATTCACTACACTTTTGGCACGCAGACTTATTTTGTTAAATTGGAAGAATCCTAACTCTCCTCTGATAAGTCAGTGGGAAACCGATGTTTTATATTATTTGAAATTGGAAAAAATCTAATTCTCAGTTAGAGGATCTGTACAGAATTTTTTCAAAACCTGGCAGGATGTAATCAATAATATTTTAGAATAAGAAGAAATAATTATTTCCACACTTCTTTCCCTTCTCCATTTTTTATTTATACATATATATATATATATATATATATATATTCACGGCATTCGTAGTCTGTGTCACAGTCTGATTGTATGGGTGGTTACCTACCAGGTAACGCTTGTGGTTGGCCAGCAATCTGCTAACATCCGCCACGGTGCCCTCAGTTTGTGAGGAGCAGATCATTGAATGGTTGAAATAGTTTACTGTCATATATATATATATATATATATAAAATATTCCTTTCTTTTTTGTTTATTTTTGCCCTATTAAAAAGCCCTAAGAAATTCTCCTTTGGCCATGCTCTCCTTCTCAAGGGTGGGGTTTGATTTGTCTTCAATTCTTTTTTGTATAAATTGATCTATTTGTATGGAATGATTACAATAAAATTAATTAAAAAAAAATCCCTGCTCTAGTAGATTGATGGAGTCCCCTTCATTTTGTGAGGCCAGCTTGAGATGATAAATGATTTGTGGTGGTGTTCATTATTCTAATGTAACTGTTCAATCAAATAAAGTGTGAACTGCAGTAGAGTTTAAAACATTCCCATTACTATCATCAGCCTGCTGGAAACACTGCATCTGGCACAGTCATGTCAGGGTCAAAGTCTCTTTGATCACGTGTTTTGTCCAGTCATGTGTGGTTGAATGACTAAAGTTACAACTACATAAATACATGTTTGGACTGGTAGGCTCTTTTTGTTAAAAAGGTGATCCTAATAAAGTGGCTACTGTGTGTGTTGTGGAAGAAATGGTGGTTTCACATTGTGAATGTTGAATTTCTGCACATTTGGTATCTTAATTTTGTATTCACACAATTCTAACTAAAAAAAACTGCCAAGCTGGCATCATGCTGTTTGCTTTAGGCAGCTAACGACCTTTTTGTTGTTTTAGAGCACACAACATCTTCTTCCTCTTCTTCCTCCAAAAGACCTAGACTAGACCAAATTCCTGCAGCCAACCTAGATGCTGATGACCCTCTAACAGATGTAAGTCTAATCATTACTTTTTTTGCTAATCTGAACCTGACATGCAGAGGTCTGAAGTACACAGAAACCATTATATGCATAAAACCTTAAGCAGTTCAGGATACATGGTGTTGGAAGTGAACGTTGTCCTTGCACTTGTTACATCTCAGATGATTAATGTTGCTGTTTGACAGATTTAAAGCTTAATTTGCTATGACGGAGAACATTTACATGTTGTGTAAAACACTTCCCTATAGGGGCCTGAGTTGCCTCGAAAGCTTGCATATTGTAATCTTTTTAGTTAGCCAATAAAAGGTGTCATTTTGCTTGGCTTTTCTCTACATGCAATAGTAGTGAAAACACAGGTTCTTGGTTTATTTTAGGATGATGAGGAAGATGAAGACTCTGATGACAGTGATGATGACACTGCTGCTTTGTTGGCTGAACTGGAAAAGATCAAAAAAGAAAGAGCAGAAGAGCAGGAACGCAAAGTAAGTGGAATGGAACATATGGAAACTTGCGGAGCTGACATCTGCAGTTTTACCAAGCTAATAAGGATCAAAAGGCAGATATACTTGGTATTGTGGGTTTGTTGCTTACCCTGTTAAATACGTTTGGACCCTGCTTTGTCAGGTTGAGCCTATTGTTTCCCAGTCCTTCATGGGTCACTTGGGTAGTTTTTCATTTATTTCTGGTGATACCACATGTTAGCTTTAAAAGAGTGGAATACTGTTTTTGCAGTTAAAGCCAATGTAGAGAATAAGAGCGTGAAATTGCATCTTAATGCAGTTAACACTGCCAAACACCTGAAAGCCACACTGGATAAAAATATACTAGTAGAGCACCACGTTTGAACCATTACATCTGCAGAAGGAATTACAAAGAGCTTTTAGACTAAATTAAAAAAAAAAAAATAAATAATAGTAATTTCAGGGCTGTAGTTAGTGTTTTTTGGTAGAAAATTGAAAAGAAGTCCAGTAGTTTTTCATAGGACACGTATTCCTCCCACCCAGACATGAAAAAGGTCTAAGGGTTTAGTTAGTCTGTTGAATGTGTGGTCCTGTTGACCTCATTTATCAACATTCTTGAACTCTTGGCCTTTCAACAAATGATGATAATTCAATGAAGAGTATTTACCAGTTGAATGAGAAAGACCTTTGCCCTCTTCTTTGAACTTGCCTAAATGACTGGTGTTAACATCTATCAATATGTACATGTTTACATGTGGTAATTTCATTGGGAATTCAGTCTAGACATGCCCTTCAGAATTCGTCATTCGTGATGAAAGTATTGATTGTCAGTTTATAATGTTGTATTTTACTTGCAAGGTAAAACTGAAGAGTTAAAGCTTGGGGAGGTGAGAGTGTGGGGTACCCCACACTATGTGAAGATAATACAATACAATAAATTTATTGTACTTGGGTTACTCCAGATAGGAGATAAAATGAGTAAAATTGACACCCTGATCAAAATATTTTATATTACTTATATGTAGTATACAGTATATACATATATATGTATATGGGAAATCGAGTCGGCACAGCAGGTTTTGCAGTTCCTTAGCAAACCATATGGTGGCAGCAAAAACAGTAAAGAACTGTTTTGCTTTTAAGGATCCATCCATTTAATGCACCTACGGAATTATACCAAGCATGTTTGGGTCAAGTTGGGCCAGAGAGTAATTTTAAAAAGATGTATCTAGTTGATAGCGCTCCGCCTCACCCACCAACTCCAGGTGCTTCCCCCAAAGAGAGGGTTGACACTCTGTTCCATGAGTCAGTTTGTGTGTCTGGGTCCCACTTTGCCAAGGCCTCTGTCTTCAACCGCCATCCAGGTCACATCGCACCAGGCCCCTATTCCTCCTGTAAGTGGTGGGCCTAGAGGAGTAGTACCACATTCATGGAAGCATTTTGAGGTCTTGTCTTGTAACACAGGGGTCGCCAACTCCGGTCCTAGAGGACCACCTTGACTGCAGTGCATATCCCAGCAACATGGGATTCAAGGAAAGACCCAGCCCTGTTTTATGTCCATACTGGTGCACTTATTATGCTGAAAAGAAGCAAGCATGTGAAATAATAACATTCTGCAGTGTTAACGCAGTCAGTTGACTACATTCTCATTAAAACCCCATTCAAGAGCTGTGGACCTCATTCTCCCTCTTCTCTTAGGTGTCAAGAAGTCATAAACTGAAGTTCAGCTTTCTGTGTATTTTACATGTAATACTTCTATAATTTAATTCAGTTTTCAGAAGTTTGGGTTGTACCAGTCTATTTCAGTAAAGTGAATTATTCTGTGATTTACCACATATTTTTTTAAAAATAAAAAAAGTAGGTGGCACATGTCTAAGATGAGACTTGAAACGTTAATCATTAATAGAAGTGTTTTTTGAGTAGCTGATATTTCCACACTGAAATGCTACTGCTGGTAGAAGGTGTAGCTAAAGTGAGGAAAGTAGATTGGGTGGTTCAAGTGATCTTGTTGAGTTGAATTGAAGCTGAGGTAGTCAATCTCTTTTCTAGAGGTGTTCACTTGATGGAGTATTGTGACGTTTGTAACAACCTTGTCAAATACTGTCACCAGAATATGCAGTGACTTTATCTCTCTTGTTGCCTCTAGAGTGTACATTTTATGTATATGAGGGATTAATAAAGTATCTAATAAACAACATAGGCATAAGGACTGCATTTCTTTAAGTAAAATACAAACATGATATACATTGGGAGCTGGCCTGGCACTGAAACCGGAAAATGGCAAGTTTTTCTGACTAGGTATTCTACCCTATAGCAGTGGCATGCAGTGCAGAATCGAGTAGTAGCCTTGAAATAGGAAAGACCTCACTAAAATGATTTACTTGAAGAAACTGGATAGCAGGTAATTATGAAATACCATTTAACAAAACCCAGTACATGCGTGTTTGATAATTGGCTGTGGAGTGATTGAGATGACAGTGGTGCAGACAAACCAAAGGGGGCAGCAGCATCTCAGTGCATGCCTCAGTGTTGCTGTGATGCACCCTGCACTTCTGAATGCTAAAAGTAAAACGGGTGTTAAACAGTTCAGTTAATTGAGGGTTTGTGCATACTTATGTTAACTCAGAAGCCAGAGACGAGTAGTCTGGGTATTTAAGAAGGTAGGAAGCCCAGGATTGGGAGTATTTATTGATGCAGGAGTATTGTACATCCTTTTGGATGTCAGATAAAACAAGCTTAATGACAGACCTTGAAATGGTGACTATTTGCAGCAACGTGAGCAGAAAGCTGAAGAGGAGCGAATTCGCATGGAGAACATCCTTAGTGGTAATCCACTTCTGAATCTTGCTGGCCAGCAGCAGCAGCAGCAGCTCATTCAGGCACAAAGCACTTTCTCTGTGAAACGAAGGTAAGTCTCCTCCGTTTTCCTCCATCTGTTCTTGTGGATTCACTTTCCTCATAATAAGAGTATAAATTTCAGTGTCTAGTAGCAAGTCATTATCCTTCTGATAGCAAACATCTGCTAAACCACTTCATAACTGGAATAATGAAAGTAGGGCATGAGATGATTAATATTCATGTTTTGAACATTGCCTCTGTCTTGGCAGGTGGGATGATGATGTTGTGTTTAAGAACTGTGCCAAGGGCGTGGAGGAGTCCAAAAAGGAGAAAAGATTTGTGAATGACACCTTACGATCTGAATTTCACAAGAAGTTTATGGAGAAATACATCAAGTAATGGGATGTGGTTGCCTCAGAGACTGAATATTAAGCCAAGAGGAATGTTGTGCACCCCCACGATAAACCATTTTCCTGTGGTACTTGGTTAGTGTACCAAGTCTTTGTACAGCAAATACAAGACTTCTGGTGCCAAGTCACAGCTGGACACACGTGAACTTTTTTTTTTTTTTTTTAATGAGTTCCACAAATGTGTGAATACAAAAGTAGAGGGAAGTACTGTGAATGGTGGGCTGGGTAAGGCTAGGGGGAGATCTGTAATTATGTTGTACATTGCGGGTATTGTATTAAATGTCAATGGACTTTTGCTGTTCTGGATCTTATTTTGGTGTAGATATGTGTCTGGGAGACTGACTGTTGATGGGTAGAACTGGGTAATGTGACCTGCGGCTTTTATAGCTTGCAATGAGTTGTTACTTCCCGAAGCACAGCTGGCTTCTGCAGCGGATGTGAGCCTCTGCCTTGACTTGCCTGCTGTTTGTCTGAGGTGTGCTGGAATGTTGCTGACGAGTGTTGAAACTTGACGTGTTGGGGCCTGTTTGATGCACTTAGCTTGGGCCGCAGCAGTATAGAGATGGAGTTTTTAAGAGGGGCAGTTCAACATTGCCACAGCATAAATACAAAATTGCAACACCTCTTTGCCTGGGATTCAATTTGTAACTGTAAAAAAAAAAAAAAAAATCTGAAAATACTGCTTTCTCTATCACTCACGGCAGCTGTCACAACTACTTGTCTCCTTTTAGAGACCAGAACACGTTTTAGAGTGATTTGCTTGGCCTGGTTTAACATGCTTCTGCTCATAGGATGCTTAGCATGCAGCAGCAGCACCTCATTAATCAGTTCACTACTACATTTTTAAATTTTAATATTTCTTCCATGTTTATATAAAAATATTATAAAATCACCTTTACCCACAACAGTCACTAGAATGAATTTTGTCAAACTTTACACCTTCATGTGAATTAACAGTATAGTCCGTACATGGCTTTCTGTAAAGATTACAGTGAGATGTAACTCCCCATGTGCACTTAAGACTGCAGCCATTGGACTTGATCATGTAATGTGACGCTTGGTACCCAGTTGTTTTTCCAAATCCTAGTGCTCACACACACACACACACAGTGGCTAGAGCTGTTGATGCCCAGTATTATTGCTATGACACAGACAGGTCTTATGCATTTCGAATCCATTCGGTTTCCTTTTAAGCAAGTATTGCATTGGGCATTTTGTAATGTCTTGTTTGAAGTGAAAGTACTAGGTATGCATGTGTTGAGCCATGGAAACAGCAATTGTTTTTGATTGACTTACAAGCTGGGAAATGTGCAGTATCCATAGATAAGCTCTAAAGTGATTGCAGTGAGTAATCTCTTTTCCCAAACTGGTCCAAATACATGGATGGAATAGTCCCGAGTCCTCTTACGACTACCTTTAATACATCCTTCTCTGATGATCAAACTGCTCTCACAGTAGTCTTCTGTTATTGAAATTACCCCACAAAACTGGGAAACTTAAGACTGCACATAAATTCAAATAAAATAAAATAGTCAAGCGATTCTTTGATTGTCATAAAATACCAATGTCCTGTTTCTTTCTACTCCACCATATAGCAGGGGTCTTCTTACTGTCTGAATCCACTTAAGTTTTGCTCCTCCATGCACCTTCCTCATCATTACCCCAACCACACCTTTACTCCTCTGACTGCTACATCCTCGTGCTCCAGCTTTCATTTACTCAGTCCCTTAAGGAGCTGCGTATCCACTTGGCTTCCTAGATGAGAATCTCCACAACTTCTGTGTCTGGCAGATCAGGTCGTGTGCCTAAAGGCTTACTGTTGGCATACTTCATGAGAGATGGAGAAGCATCTGTTGGGTGCAAAGAAGAAAACATTATACATATAATTTTGACTTAGGGAGAAAGTATTTTTGTAACAATGCTGTTCTGATTCTTTCAGGATAGACATGCACCCCAAAGAGCCTCAAGTTTGACTATGTTGTATTAGGAGATGAAGTGAACACAGTTGAATATGCTTTTAAATGTGTCTCGACTTCTTCACGTCATATGCATAAATGTACATTGACAAGAAAATAAAGGTTAGAATGTTTTTGTACAAGGGTAAATCAAAAAGTAAAAGGAATTAGAAAATTATGTGTTAACCTCAACAGATAAAAGCTGACGGAATAAGTTCGCGATGGCTTAAGGGTAGTTTGACCATACACGGTGCAGCACTCTGCTGTTAGCCTAGGTGAAGTCAAAGTTCAAAGAACATGGACGTTCTGCTACGGGATTGTACCAATGTTCAGCAGCAGCAACAACATTTATTTATATAGCACATTTTCATACAAATAATGTAGCTCAAAGTGCTAGCTGTAGTCAGATTTCTTTGGGCAAAAGAAGTGAAAACTGCTGAAATTGACCTTACTTTAAGATTTACCCTAGTGTAAATATTCAGCAACCACACGTGCATCTTCAATAGGCAAAGATATTTACTATGGTTGTGGGCCTGGCGGAGAAATAGGCAGCATACATTAGCTTGAGCTGCACAACTCTTAATTAAAAGCAAAAATGACCTTTGTAACAGTAATTTTTTTATTTTTCATATAAAAGACATCTGATGATTAAATCTGTAATGGGGATGTGATGTGCTGTTACAATAGGGGAAAAACCAAAAGAATGAAGTGGCAGTGGTTTTTCAGAAAATATGTCCAGTTTTTCTTTTTCTTTGTTAAACTAAAAACTCAGTAGCTTACACTCACCCCATCCGTATATTTAATTATTCTCCAAACCCACATCCACAACTGTCAAAATTTGGAGATCCACAAGCAACAACCAATCTTGGAGAGGGAGCCACAATTTATGGCGACCATGGGCACATTCTTTGGATGTGGAAATGAAAAAGGAAAATAAATCAATAGCAGGGCAACGATTGGAGAGCAGGGGCCTCATGCATAATGCCGTGCGTAGAATTTGCACTATAACATGACGTAAGCACAAAAGCGGAAATGGGCTTACGCACAAAAAAACCCAGATGCATAAATCTGTGCAAATGCCAACTTCCACGTTCTTCTGCTCCATAAATCCCGTTTAGTGTGAAAAGTAACACATGTGCACGCCTGCTGCCCCACTCCAACTCCTCCCAGAATTATGCCTCTTTGAATATGCAAATCAATATAAATCGCCCTTAAGCTCAGCATTTTATGAAAAGGCAATGGCAAAAGTAAGAGGGAAGTAAGAGGGAAAATAGAATTTCAGCGAATACCAAGTGGAGGCAAGGAAAAACTTACTATTTGTTGGTTTAGACAGTGGTATAAACAACAAAAGGAAGTTGATCAAGTGACATAGCGTGTCGGAGAAACTCGAAAGCTCAAATTCACAAAGTCGCACAGTGCCCGAAATAAAAAAGAAGTTGTCACATATCAAAGTTGCCGTGAAAAAGCGAGTCATAGCCCACTGTCTGAGTGTCATATGAAAGCTTATTAGGGTACAGAGAAAAAAAAAAGGCACACGGTGGGGGAAAAAAGCACGAAATGTCAACTTTAATCTCTAAATTTCCACTTTAATCATGTAGTTTATTTTCTCATTAAAGTAGAACATCATAAACTTCATGTTAAAATTCTTTAATTTACTAGTTTCTCAAATTCCATCATAACTAAAGCAGCATGTTAAATGTTTTGTATTTGATCTTCTATGTGCTCTGTGGGTGTGAATCACTATGTGCTTCCGGGCTTTCTCTTCCTCCGACAGGACACAGAATCCATTACATTCGTGATATTACAGCTCTCTGAATAATTAAAATACTGAGATGTATACGTGATATCATTTTCGTGATGATAGGAGTTAAAGCATGTTATTAAACATGGAAACACGGTGGCACAGTGATTGTTCATGTCTCACGCAAGATGCTTGCTGCGCCATGCGCGACCATCGATGAAATACTTTATTGCAGCAGTACTGTCTCTTTCAAACGTACTAACTCCCAATTCCTGTCCTTACTTTTCTTTCTCCAAATACCCAATCGCCATACAATCGGCTCTGTAATAGACGTGATGCCATCTGTAAGCTTAGAATGCCGATTCTTCAAAACTTTTAAGGAACATTGAAATATCTTCGTAGTACATGTTTAATTATCCTATCCATCAACCCTTCCAGTGTCATGTCAGCACCATCAAAAATACAGCACGAGGCAGGAATAATCCATGAACGAAGCGCCAGCGGCTCGTTAGCGCTGCAACACTGTGTCCTTACATGTTTAATTATTAACAATATAGATTATTCAAATTAAGTTAGTTTTATCTGTATAATATAATAAACATATTTTGCTGCATTTCATCTTAAAAATGATAGTCATATGTAAATAAACGCTTTATAAAGTGACTCAGGTTGTGCAATATTATAACTGTACTGCAAGTTTACAGTGAGGTAATTGTACTTATAAGTACGAACAGTTCTACAAGGAGCACTTGATGGACTGATTGAGTGCATTTAGAGTGCTTGGGATGAAACTGTTTGTGAACCGCCAGGTCTGTACAGGAAAGACTCTGAAGCATTTGCCTTATGAGAGCAGTTCAATAGACAGCATGGCTGAGGCAGCGTGTGCTTGATGCTGTATACCGATAATTCTCTTTCCGATCAGCTGCTGTACAGCTGTGATTCACACTCGGATACAGTGATATAAATACTCCGAGTGGTGCAGTGAGAGTAATATGGAAAAAGATGATCCGATGTGGCAACACCTAACAGGAACAGCTGAAAGAGGAAGAAGAAGGTGAAGTGAGAGTATTCACGCTAAAGCAGTTATGGTATTTGGAATAGTTTTTACCATTCTGTGGACCATTATATTGTTACAGGTTAATTACAATCAGATGCATTAAACTAATAAACAATATGCAGTTCATTTCAGTGTTTTTATAAAGCCGCGTCAGGGATGTGGATCTAAAAAAGAAAGGGAAACCACACAGAAACAGTAGCACTGCTTTGATGCTGGGTGCCGCCAGTCTGCAAAACTAAGTGGAGAACTTGCATACGCCAGGGTATGAGCTACCGTGGAAATGTGCGTGGCTTTACGCAAAGTTTAGGTTTTATACATCGTGATTTGAACATGGAAACGTAAAGGGAAACCACATAGGAACAGTAGCACTGCTTTGATGCTGGGTGCCGCCAGTCTGCAAAACCGAGCGGAGAACTTGCATACACCAGGGTATGAGCTACCGTGGAAATGTGCGTGGCTTTACGCAAAGTTTAGGTTTTATACATCGTGATTTGAATGTGGAAATGTTCTCACGCAACATTTTTGTGCGTACGCACCATTTATACATAAGGCCCCAGGACTGTATCCACTGTGCCACTGTGTTGCCCTACAATACATTCTCTCCATCTTTATGGAACTCAGTTGTGTTTTGGGGTGCTGCAGCCTAGACAGACAACATGAGGCACAATTCTGGAACCTACCCCAGATCCTAATATCCATAGTGCTGTGTATGGTCAGCGTCAAAATGACAATTTGTCATTAAGTTCTCCCTGCCTTGTGTCTACTGCTGCCAGGTTTTGTCTCAATGCACTGCCAAACAGGATTTAGTAGGTCAAAAAATAAGCAAATTACACTGTTTTGTGGCCATGGTGAGAGACCAGCAGAATGATCAGTACTCCTGATTTCTAAATTAATTGACTTAAGATGCCAAAATCAGACCTTCTGTACAAGGCAGCAACTGCAAATGCACTTACCCAGTTTTTCTGTAGTCAATTTACCAAGCTGGTGCCTCAGAACTGGGCTTCCTGTAGGTGTGTTGCTGAGCCGAATTCTGCTAGCCATATGGTTGCTCCTGGGGGCTTCAGGACTTTTGTCTGTCTGTGTGCTGTTGTCTTTACTTCCTGTTTTCACGTGAGTTGAAATGAGTGGGCTGGGAGGAAAGGTGGAGGAGAGAGTGGGCAGCTGCGGAACTGGGTGAGGATGATCAGCATTCTCCTTGCCCAGCAGACGACCTATGAACACAGTCACAGGTAGCAATGCTTAAGAAAGTGACAAATAACATCCCTCCACACCCCTCGTGATGAATGGAGTACAATAATAGGCTGGCAGAGCCTGTGCTGCACAGGCCACCTAGCAGTGGCAATTTGCTCACCCACACTGCCCTTCCAAGTCCGTTCTTCTTTCTTCTCCCCAGGAATCTGGCTGCTGGTCTGGGAGTTTTGTCGTAAATGCTGGCCTGCAGCTGCTGAAATGGAAGGAACAGATCTGGCAGGACGAAGAGTAGCAGCGTCTATCTTCCTGGAACGCTGCTGAAGCACCTTGATCATAGCATCCTTCTCAATAATCTGAGCATGGAGGTTCTTGATTCTGCAGTAGAGTAAAGCAAAAAGAAATATCTGAACAATTTTAACATACAGATAAGTACAAAGCTGAGCTTAATTGGCCTGTGACAAAGTGGTAATCTCTATTGAAAACCACCTGGACTGAATTTCTGTATTCACAGGGTTACCCAAGAAAACAAGGATATGAAACCACTTTGTCTGAAATTATGAGTGAGGTGATCAGAGGACAATGGCTAAACCTGAAAATGGAAATGTGTTCCTGAATTGCAAGGCAAAACTTAGAATAAAGCCACACAAGGGGATTTGAATCAAGTAAGTGTCTAGACTTCGATAACCCCAGATGGACAGTGAACAAAGTGAAACTGGGAGTAACTTCTCTTTTCAGGTACTTGATTCAATTCAGTTCAGTTTTTGTAAAGAACACTGTCATTAAACATAAACTTAGTACAAATAAACACAGCAGTGAGCACTTATTGTGAAACATTAGATCAAAAAAATTAGTCATAAAATGAAATCAACATTTAGGCTAGCCTAATGTTTGATGCAAATGAGAGAGCTGTTCATCCCATGCTTGAAGCCTTAACTTGAACCTTGGGAGATAAATGTCTAGTGCACCCTAGGAAATAGGGTTTGACCAATGGATCTTGGTTGACCGAGTTTAGTGGAATACTAGGTAGATATTAGTTCAGCATGAAGTTAAGATGAATGAATGCATAGGGAAG
Source organism: Erpetoichthys calabaricus (assembly GCF_900747795.2). Taxonomy (NCBI): domain Eukaryota; kingdom Metazoa; phylum Chordata; class Cladistia; order Polypteriformes; family Polypteridae; genus Erpetoichthys; species Erpetoichthys calabaricus. Next base: position 243,124,412 of record NC_041397.2, read on the forward strand.
GAAATAGGATGCTCCAGAAATCACACTGAGAAGTGGCGTGAGTCTTGAACACATTAAAAGTCAGTAACAAAACAGCAGGCAGGCACTGGTTGAAGTGGTATGGTCTGGACTACAGAGTAAAATTACTTTAATTTGAAATGTTTTATCCATTAGCCCTTTGGAGGACACAAGGTGAGGTGATATGTCACAATGTCAGGATATGCCATGGGCACAGCTTGTATTGATGGCACTTGTTAAAGTCTATTTAAATTCTGCTCGACTCACTGGCAATGTGCAGTCTTATAGGAAGCATGATTTGAGGATACCCATGAAATCTTGGTAGTAGAAAAGCAATATAATAATAATAATAATTCATTACATTTATATAGCACTTTTCTTAGTACTCAAAGCGCTATCCACACAGGGAGGAACCGGGAAGCGAACCCACAATCTTCCACAGTCTCCTTACTGCAAAGCAGCAGCACTACCACTGCGCCACCTGTGAGGACTATAAATATGAATCATTTGTGTTACAGTCATTATCACATCAATAGGCCAAGTTGGCAGCTCTGGTCCTCCCTTACCTATGCTCCATGTCCTGACAACGGCGGCCAGCCAATGAGATCTCTTCCTCTTCTTGCCAGATGCCACGTGCTTCTTGACAGTTCTCGCTGTAGCTGCCATTCCGAGAGTGATTAATGATCGTTGTGTCCCTGCACAAACACACACACACACATCCTCATTTCAAAGTAGTTTATACTTGTCCCAAAGCTGGTTAGAGCAAGCAGTACAATGAAACTGCAATCTACCCAGAGGTTGGGCCCAGGCTAGGAATAGTCCTGTGGCCAGAAAAACCTCCTGACAGACAAGTCAGCATTTGGCAGAACTACAGCAGGAGCTGACTTAATGTTCTATCTGCTAGTAAAGGCCATAACATAATTGAAAGGGTCGCATTATACATTTCTCAGCCTCTCTCCCAACCCACTGGCAGATGTACCTCTCAGCTGCTGCTGTGGCCGCTGCGTCCATGGCAAAATGCCTCATGGCACTCTCCTCCAGATATTTCTGCTCCCACTTGGTCATGTCAGCCTCTAGTCCTAGGATCCTCTCCTCCTTCTCCCTCAGGAGCTCCATAAGGGCTGGTGCACTGACCTCAGCCGAAGGGAGTGTTGGGGTGCCACCCTGTCGCTGTGTGAACAAAACATGAGCTATTATACTACCACCCTGCACTGTCCACGGACTTGCCAAAGGCTCCCCTGTTCCTCACCTGCTGGGCCCTCAGTGCTTCCAACTCCCTCTCCAGTCGTGTGCGAAGCCTCCTCTCCAACTGCTCCCGCTTCTCACAGGCGGCCTGTAGTTGTGTCAATGCTTGCTGTAGCCTCTCCACCTTGTCCACATACACCTGCTTTTTCCGCAGCTGAGGAGAGATGTGAGTGAGACATAAGCAACCACGTGACTGCTCACTAAGTTTTCTGATTGAAAATGCCCGTCCCCCCTCACACCTCATCCTCTAGCCTAACTACGTTGGCTTGGGCATTGTTTAAGGCCTGGTCAAGAATCTCGATGTGACGCCGCTGGTCTTCATTAGCTGAGCGGAGAGAGGCCACTTCCCACTCCAGCTTCTCCTTGCTGTTGTCCCGGCCTGTAAGACCAAGAAGGAGAAAGAATTTTAGGCCATCTGTTGATGTGTTAATCCAGGGGCATCATTTCTGACAGTGTGGCTCAATCAGACGTCAGGAATAGTGTTGTTCAGAGGTACTGAAATAAAAGTTAGTAGAGTGACCTAGTCATTAGTGTCACACTATCAGGTCATTAATGTGGGGTATAGGCCAGTAAGATCATTTTCTGTATCATTGCCACATGAAAATGATGCCTAGGCATCCGTCTCGACTACCACAGTTTTTGCATTTCAGAGACGCCAATGCATGGAGCAGCTCTATCCCTTCAAAGGGAGTTTCAGTTCAGGGAGCTAATTATAGGCTGTCAGTTCAGAGGGGTGTCATTACGTGCCATGCTGACCACTTAGCTTCCCCCTTGTATATTTAGAGGAAGAATGCAGTGCCATTCTCTGCCTGAGTGTCCAGAGTGCAAAGAAAAGACAAAACACAGGTAGAGCAATTTAGTGGTTGACACCAACACTGCAAAGTCCTGGAAAGGGGAGTGTGACCAGAGGACAGTGGGCAAAGAAGGATAGTATTGTCAAGTTCATAATAAATATAAGTTTCTGAAGTGGAAAATTCCATGTGAACGCACTATGCACTTGAAGCCTCCCAAATTCTCCAAGTTGTGACACAGCACTGATCTTTCAACATATAGTCAATTGTATTAAAGAAAATGTATAACCTAGTCAGCCAGAAATTATATTTTTTTGGTCGAATTGCATTTAAAATTAAGTGATGCACATTTATTATGTTTATTCTGTTCTTTATTTCCACAAAAAAATGGTGTGATTTTTTTGCAGACTAAAGAACTAATCAACAATGACCTTGTGTTTCTCTAAATAGTCCAACCAGAACCCCATGTGTTCTTCACTAAAGTCGGAGGGTGAAACGTCACTATGTGGAGCACTGAATATATTCCAACAACACTGGAATACAAGCTATTTTCCATCTTGACCAAAGGAGTGTCATTGTTATTGTATTATGAACTCAACGGTTCTCAAGCACAAAATCTAAAATAACTCCAAAAATTCCCACTAGAAGGGGAAAAAAACATCAAAACCAGGCTAGTAACAACAGCAAAAACACAGAATCTTTATAAACAAAAAATGCTCTTGGCGAAAATACGCTCCATGGAGTACAAAAGGCACAAAGGAGTTGCCTGAAAACATAAGGCAATCCAAACAAACATGTCCCAAAACAGAATCCACAAAGCAAAGTCAAATGGTCAAAACGTCCAATAATACACCATAAGCCCCCCCCCCCCCCCCCAAAGAAACAAGAATCACTCGCCAATTCCCAAGTACATTTGAATGAATCGCAGAGGACTGTGGGTTGTCCCCACCTTTATAGGGCTGAGGGAAGTCCCTTGCAGTGTTAGGCAGGTGGCCCTAACTCTTGGGGAGCCACTCACAAAACACAAGGAACATAACACAGGCATAGGGAATAAAACAAATAACAAAAGTAACCATTACATATATAAACGACTGGCTGAAATATTAACATATTGTAGGCGTGGCTTACTGGATGGTGAATGGTGGTGTGATGAATTTTCAAAGCAAGGTCGGGGATGGGTTTTTGATGCGGTCATGTGATACTGGACGGTTGGGAAACATGAGCTTCCCAGTTGGAAGTTACATGTGAATTCTATGAATCGGTGCTCACATTCAGACAATTCAGAGAAGACAAAGTTTCCCAGACACTGTCAATTGTGCAGTAACAATGACATTTCACTTCTATCAACAGAAAAATGCAAAACTGTATTTAGAGCGATGTTATGCTTGCCTGTCATATTTAGTTTTGAAATTTATCTTCATGAAAAATACAGCTTATCTTTAGCTGCTTTTTGTACAGACCAAGCTGCAAATCCACAGTCACCTTCCAGAACAATGACTGGAGAGTCATGTGAATACAATGCAATGGAAAGGTGAGAAATCACAGATGATGAGGTTTGAAATGTTCCGCAGCATGGGAACACAGTATTTTTATGTTGTAGCAGTAGGTTTGGCTAACTGACAAGAAGATTGGAGATGAAGTTTTTACTGACCAAGTGATCATCTACCCAGAAGCACATAGCATCAGGGATTTTTAAGTTAGGCATTGTGCATGATTTGCATTGAGTTAAAAAGGAAAGGATGGCCATTTTAATGTAACATTCTCAAACTCAATTCAGGGTCAGGGCAGCTGAAACCTATCCCAGCAGTAGTAAGCACAAGGCCATCACAGGGCTCACTCAAGCACACAGTCTCACACTAATCTTTTGCTTTAGAGAGAGAGGTTGGGGAGCATGCACTGATACAGCGTGCTGTGGTGCCACCACACAGTGAACCACCTGGATTGGGACCTGAGTGCAGTGGGTGACACCTCAGTACCACACTATAACAGTATGAGGCTTTTTACGGTGACTGGAGTTCCAATCTTGCCACACACCCCCAGGCTTATTCATTAATCCTCTTTGTCACTTATGCTCCTTAAATGTCCCTGGAACATTCCTCCAAATGTTTTTGAACCGCCCCACCATCACACCCTGTTGGTTTGCTGTTTTGAATTTCCTCTGTTCAATGCTTTCTGTCCAGATTCATCTCTCACCTCGTATTTTTCTTCTAACTGACCTTTCCACACTCTCTCTCAGCCCAATCCAAATAAGATTGTTCTCTGTAATTATCATCACTACCAAAGTGGCACTAGCTTCTCATTGGACATCCTCCTGTTCTATTTCTCTTGACTCTTGGATATCTTCTTTCTATAATCTAACTCTTCTTGAGCGCTCAACACTGTTAAAAAAATGAAGCATAAACATGAGAAAATGGCTTTCAATTACCAAGCTCATGGGTGATTACCTATCTGGTGGCTCATGATGGTGGGAATTCATCCTCAATGCTGTCTTTCATTTCCAATTTGGCTGTGACCACTGCCATTTTTGACAAGTCATGCAGAATCCATTTAGTCACTTCCTCCATTTATGTTTTACTAGCCATGGTATCCATGGAAGACAGGAAATAAAATAATTACAAATATTTGCTATTTCTTGCCTTCATGAACCTTCAATGCCTTTCCTCTGTATTCACATTTGTGTGAACGGTCCCTCTTTCGAGTACTTTTCCAGTAAAGCCTGCTTCTCAGAAGTCTGTCATTATTTTTGAGGTTCCAGTCTTGCCTTCTGTCTGCTTTAATACTTTCCGTCTTTGCAGGCGACTATCTCAGCATGCCTCCTATGCCATTTCTCCTCCTTGTGTGTTTCACAAACACGCATCCTCTTTCATCATGTCACCGACACCAAACTGACCAATCATATTAGAGCCAAACAGATCAATTAGATTGCCCTGAGGGACTGGACATACAGATCTTGGTGTTTTATTATGTAGTGGAAGATTATTGTTCTTCACATGGCTGCGGCGCGATTTTATTTTTCTCTTATAATTTCACCCATCATGTTTCTTTTTGTAATTTTTTATTCTCATCAATAAAAATTTGTTCTTAGAAAAATAAACACAATAAAACAATTAATCTAACCTGCACATCTTTGGTGATTTGAGAGAAAGAACAGCCACTATACACCCCTAACCCTAACTCAGTCTGGTCAGTCTTTGTGCAATATACAGAAAAATATAAAGCCAAGAGGTTTGGGGTCATCCACTTCACCACATAAACCAGTTAAAAAAGGCCTTCATTGAGAAAGGAGCTAAGTCATACACCATCAGAAAAATAGTCCCTAGGTAGCCCTAAAATAAACCACTACAGCCACCCCGAGAGGCAAACGGTTGTAAAGGCTTACCCCATAAACCTTAATGAGTGAAGTCCCCCAAAGAGAGTTGCCACTTGGTTCAATAATGACAGAAGCTACACAGCCATACAGCAGGGCCCATGGATAGGAGACCCCACAAAGCATTCTGCTTTATCAAGGTATGGGTTAGATGCTTAGTACTAAATGAGTAAAGGAATGTTATTAAGCGACGGCAAAAAAGAAACAAAAATCCCAGGCTGAGACCTGCACTAATTTACAGATAGCAGTCCAATATAATGGACGGTGAGAGACAAGAGAAACTAACATGTTGGTAGAGAGTGAAATCACCTTGCCTTTGGGCAGGTGGGGGGATTGGGTGCAAACCCAGAGATGTAAAGTCCCTTTTCCCAAAGCTAAATAATCCTAACCCAGAAACAGCATGCAAACGCCCCACAGACAATGGCCAGAAGAGTGGATGTGTAAAGCAGCAGCGCTACCACTGTGTGGCCATACTAAATCTTTAAACTGGAGAGTATATGACTAGATAGGCGGAGGTCGCAGGGTGCCACAATGGTACAGTTACAGAGTCTTGGGTTTGAATTCCAGCTCTGGTGCTGTCTGTGAGGAGTTTGCAGTTAATTTATCTTTTACTTAATTTCTGTTCTAATTTTTTCTTAAATTGTGCTTGTCTGTGATGGTGATTGGTTTTTATCAAAAATATCTCTGTGGAATAATCACTGCGTTTCTGTTTTCTTTTACCAGTACGTAGCAGTTGTACCTGGCAGCACTTGCCATCAGATCAAAGTATGTAAACCCGACCTGTGAAGCTAGGAAGAATTTAATGGATAATGGCATTCTAATATCACTGAAACCAGTCATTTATGTTGGCTAGAATAACCAGAGTGGACTGGGCAGTCTTTTGGACATGGGACCCCTATAGCAGGATTCTTGTTCAAACTTAATTAGAAGCCAATCATGGCAGATAAACAGAACTTGCTACTTACCTCTATGGCTTTCAATCATCCATGCTGGGTAATACTTAAGATTGTAGGGTTTTCTTTCCGAGAATATCATCCAACTAATTTTTTGCCTGGAGCAAATTTGTAAATCTCAGTTGTTCACTTTTTCTCTTCTGTTTCTTTACAAATATTTTATTCAAACAGATACTTCATGACAAACGAACACAAAGGCGTAAATGAGATCAAGTTAAAGCTGTGTCACATTACGCAACTAGCTTTCATTTAAATAATCTTAGTGAGTCAAAGGCAATTCGCATAATGTGACTCAGTCCGTCTAGTCTGCAATAAAACCAAACACCACAGGTATGGGGTCTGAGTGTTTCACAGCAGACAATCAATGAATGCTCATCCAGAAATATAATGCATAGAATATAGGAACATGAGTATATTGGACCTCACAAGCCGAAGAGAAACTTTGACTGTTTGATATTTCGTGTTTTGCATACAGTGACAGAATGGAACAATGAAAAAAAAGGGCCGAGATTGTGGTTGAACTCACTGTAGCTCTTAACTCGTTCATACAGCACCAGCTCCACTAGGAGGCAGCACATTATTTGCTATCGTACAAAAAGAGGCGAGCACAACTGTGCTGGAAGGTTTCCATGTGATCACTAAGTGTGACATGGCCAACAATTTTCAGTAATTTAAACTGTCATGGTCTGGCAAGGAGAACAGCGATAGCAGTCGCCAAATGTGACATACCCCAGGACTGGAAATCGCATAATGTGACAGTGGCTTTAGATGGTGTGGCTGCTGGCTCCTTCATCTTATTGGTAAGTGGCCACTGGTTAAGAAAACAAGAAGCAAATAAAAACTAATGACTAAAAGTAAGGGAATCTTAAAAAGCAGGCAATCTAAAATGAAGCACAAAAATGTTGGTTGAGAAATAATTGGGTTCAGTAGCAATTGCTGGCTTCTAATTTAGCAAAATCACTGGAACAACAACATACAGTGACTGTGGCCCTCCAGATCTCTGCCCTAAAGGTTTACTTCTCCAGTATCCTGTCGGCTTGCAATTTTGTTTTCCTCTCATCCATGTCCATCTAACGAAGTATTTGTTTATTAAGCTGGACATTTACGGTGTAATTCTTATATTCTTAAATAACTTTTTATATAATTGCTCCTTAGTTTTTTTTTTTTACTTTTTTTTTTATCCCTTCCTGATGTATCTACTGTAATTGTAAAGCACTTTGGGCTATTTTGCTGTATGAAGATTTGCCCTTTAAATTAATGTATTCATTCCTTTGTGTGTGTGGGTTTCTCCCCACATTTCAAAGACAGGCATGTGCAGCTCTCTGGCTGAGCGTGCCCAGAAGCACCTTATTCATGCTGACCTTGCACTCACCCTGTGAGGGACAAGGACCATCTGTCCACTGGCCATCACTCCCATCATGATCCTTGTTGGCCAGCTGTCTGTTAGCTGTCTCCAGCCGATCTACGAGAGAATTAGACATTGGTTAGAAACACAGCAAGTGACACTGTATACTCTCCAAGCTCTTGATCTAACTTTCTGTTTGAGATGAGGCCACTACAACACTGTTCTGTATGGTGAAGAAGGTCAGATTCTGAATATGGTGGAAGGGACTATCAGTGCTGATACCACATCTCTGTGTGGACGGGATGGCTCTGGAATGAACAGTTCCATTATGGATGGATAGCTATATTGTGAATATCATTTACAGACATTACAGGGAGTGAGTAGCAGAGCAAGACTTCTCTGAGACTCTCCATGGGCTCATTCCTCCGCCTCCTTCTCTTCCCTATCTCTGTAAGCCTGCAGGTCCTTTCCTTCTGCTGTTCTTTACACAGGCAGTGTGGCATAGTGACTGAATCATTGGACCTTAAAACAGAAAGTTTGGCCCTGAGCAAATCACTTAACCTGCCTGTGAAAATACTGTAAAAATGTATGTGAACTATTGTATTCTTTACTTGAACATTAAATGATAATAATTCTCTCGTAAAAACCCTGCTCCTCCAACCACTTTACCTCGCAGGTCCCTGTTGAAATCAAGCAGCCTGCGTATCTCGCCCTCCAGCTTGTTCTTCATGGCAATATCCAGCGACTCTCTCCTGGATGTGCTTCTCACCAGGTTGTCATAGGCTTCAGAGATCTTGGAGATCTCACGTTCAAACTGCAAATGGAAGGTAAGAAATTTAGAGCATCCATACAGCAACAGGAACCTGACCAACTGACAAGGAATTAAAGATGGGGTGACATTATAGAATGTCTGGAGACACACGTGAAGATCTGGCAGGTAGGTGTCTATCTCTGTCTGCACTGTTAGTCAACTGTCATGTTTTTCTTCACTGGTGAACTTGCCTTTTTCTTTTTGGTCACTTAACATACTGCTTTTACTTTTATTTATGTAAATTTGTATTGTTAGTGTTTGAAGTGATAACTGATAGTGTAAGGCACTATATGCATTATGGCAAAACCATGATGATAATTAGAAGAACAAAGGTTTTACATAGGCTGTAGAGTACAAATAGGAGATGATCATGGATGGTGACACATTCCTATAAAGATACAATAGAGACAACCTTAAATCCAGTTGCTCCACAGAAAACAGTGGCATCCAAACCAGGTCCCTAACCTGTACACGACCACAGCTCTGACAGTCTGCCTATAACTCTCAGTATGGGAAAAGTCAACTGGTTACCATGCTGCCTTGAAACTTATACAGTGGTGTGAAAAACTATTTGCCCCCTTCCTGATTTCTTATTCTTTTGCATGTTTGTCACACAAAATGTTTCTGATCATCAAACACATTTAACCATTAGTCAAATATAACACAAGTAAACACAAAATGCAGTTTTTAAATGATGGTGTTTATTATTTAGGGAGAAAAAAAATCCAAACCTACATGGCCCTGTGTGAAAAAGTAATTGCCCCCCTTGTTAAAAAATAACCTAACTGTGGTGTATCACACCTGAGTTCAATTTCCGTAGCCACCCCCAGGCCTAATTACTGCCACACCTGTTTCAATCAAGAAATCACAGCTGCCTGACACAGAGAAGTAGACCAAAAGCACCTCAAAAGATAGACATCATGCCAAGATCCAAAGAAATTCAGGAACAAATGAGAACAAAAGTAATTGAGATCTATCAGTATGGTAAAGGTTATAAAGCCATTTCTAAAGCTTTGGGACTCCAGCGAACCACAGTGAGAGCCATTATCCACAAATGGCAAAAACATGGAACAGTGGTGAACCTTCCCAGGAGTGGCCGGCCGACCAAAATTACCCCAACAGCACAGAGACGACTCATCCGAGAGGTCACAAAAGACCCCAGGACAACGTCTAAAGAACTGCAGGCCTCACTTGCCTCAATTAAGGTCAGTGTTCACGACTCCACCATAAGAAAGAGACTGGGCAAAAACGGCCTGCATGGCAGATTTCCAAGACGCAAACCACTGTTAAGCAAAAAGAACATTAGGGCTCGTCTCAATTTTGCTAAGAAACATCTCAATGATTGCCAAGACTTTTGGGAAAATACCTTGTGGACTGATGAGTCAAAAGTTGAACTTTTTGGAAGGCAAATGTCCCGTTACATCTGGCGTAAAAGGAACACAGCATTTCATAAAAAGAACATCATACCAACAGTAAAATATGGTGGTGGTAGTGTGATGGTCTGGGGTTGTTTTGCTGCTTCAGGACCTGGAAGGCTTGCTGTGATAGATGGAACCATGAATTCTACTGTCTACCAAAAAATCCTGAAGGAGAATGTCCGGCCATCTGTTCGTCAACTCAAGCTGAAGCGATCTTGGGTGCTGCAACAGGACAATGACCCAAAACACACCAGCAAATCCACCTCTGAATGGCTGAAGAAAAACAAAATGAAGACTTTGGAGTGGCCTAGTCAAAGTCCTGACCTGAATCCAATTGAGATGTTATGGCATGACCTTAAAAAGGCGGTTCATGCTAGAAAACCCTCAAATAAAGCTGAATTACAACAATTTTGCAAAGATGAGTGGGCCAAAATTCCTCCAGAACGCTGTAAAAGACTCATTGCAAGTTATCGCAAACGCTTGATTGCAGTTATTGCTGCTAAGGGTGGCCCAACCAGTTATTAGGTTCAGGGGGGCAATTACTTTTTCACACAGGGCCATGTAGGTTTGGATTTTTTTTTCTCCCTAAATAATAAAAACCACCATTTACAAACTGCATTTTGTGTTTACTTGTGTTATATTTGACTAATGGTTAAATGTGTTTGATGATCAGAAACATTTTGTGTGACAAACATGCAAAAGAATAAGAAATCAGGAAGGGGCAAATAGTTTTTCACACCACTGTATATACCCTCAAACTTGAGTTTTACTCCTTCATTCACTCACCTTCTGCAGCTTCGCAGCTTTCTCGTAGTGCACCTCCAGTTCCTGACGTAGAGCCCGGTTCTCCTCAGATAGAATCTCTACCATTTGTTGAGCTCGTGCCACCACTGCAAATGCATCTCCAGGGAGGTGTTGATTGGCTGGCACCAATAATGGAGATGGGGAAAACAAAGAAGAAGGTGGGAGGGACCCCGACATGGAAGAAGCTGGAGATGGCATGGGGCTATGATGACGGAGTGTGACAGTCTGGTACGGGGGCTGGCATGCTCTAGGGTGCAGAAAACCAACTATTAGGAGGCAACAAGTGATCTTTATTGTGGGTTGTACATAGACAGCTGCCAATAGAGAGCCCAGGGTATCACTCTTCTCATTTTTATACTATTCTTACCATTCTGTACAAGTTAGTTGTGTGTGCACATTGGAGTTGTGTGTGTGAAGCCTATTTGTATATGTGACCATGTAAGCACGCCTATGTGTGGCAGAGAAATTCTGAACAGGCTCACACTTCTGTGAATGTGTGTGCATTTGAATGTGTGTCTGTGTGTGTGCACATCTTTGTGGGTATATGAGTCAGTGAGGCTAATGTGTTTGCGTGTTTAAAATAGTGTCTACAAGACTCTATACTTGTGTTTGCCTGTGTACACAGATTAAATGTACCTGTGTGTGAGAGTCTGAATTTGCGTGTGTGCATGTGTGCAAGTGTGAGCCCATGAATGTGTAGGTTTGTGAATTTTAGTGAGACAGTGTATGTGGGGAAGTATGTTTGTTTGGACATGAATGTACAGCATACAAGTACAAGTCTGTCTGAATCTTTGAATGTGTGTATGTCTGTTAAAGTGAGACTCTGTGCAAGCTCGTGGAGAGTCACATATATGTATGTATTTACTGTATATGTCAAGAGACCTGAAAATCTCTCCTGTAAGAGCAAGAAAAGATGTGCATGAATAAGGAAAAATATGTTTCCATATGTGAGAAGTGTGAATTACAAAAATCTCATTGCTTGTGTGAATACAGAGGGAGCCATGTGTGTGCGCGTAAGAATCGAAAGCCTCTACATGTGTGAGAAAGGGAGTCTTCTGCTCTGCTCACATGTTATCAGAAAAATGGAAAATTCAAGATTCCCAAGTGCAAATTTCACATGCACACCCTATGAAGTTGGAGTTCGGAGTCAGATAATTCAAAGAAAACAATGCTACATGAATTCTTCACGTTGTGGCATAACACTAACCTTTCACCTCAGTTAATTGTAAAAAATAAAAAAATATAACCTTGTCAGCCAGAAATAGCATTTTTGTGGTGGAACTGCATTTGGAGCAACATGATATACCAGTAAGTTTAGTTTGCTCTGTATTTTCTCAAAAATATGGTTTATGTTTAATTGCATTTTTGCTCTGGCCCAGGTAATAAATAAATATCAACCATTTCTCCGAAAATTCTGTGTGGAAATTCATGTGTTCACACCGAAGACAGAATACAGAATCTGAGAAGATCAAGCTCCAAAATCTCTGATACACATACATATATGAACACCAATGCATAATCTGTCCGAGAAAATCTACTTGTAGAATGAAATGAACAGAATTGGCCTGTGCACCTGGAAGAGTCAGTGAGGTAGAATGCATGTGCATCACTGAGTATGTGAATATACAGGAGGTCACTCACTTGTACAAATGAGTGTGAACTGCTTTTCTGATTGGCTGTGTGGTACCCTCTGTGGGCATATTGGTGCAAATCTGTGTGAGTGTCAAAGAGAACATACATGTGCTGGGGACAAGCTTATGAGGACAAGCATGTATGTATGTGCACTATAATTTTTCAGGGTGTCTTTACATAAATGTGAGCCTCCAGATATCTGTATGTGTATCATCTGAGGGTATATGTGTGTGTGTGTGTGTCTCTGAGCTAATATGTACAAGAGTCATTAAAAAAAATCCTATATGGCATCTTATGTGGACATGAATATGCATTTCTGTACATTAACATACTGGTGCCTGAAAATGTGAATGTCTGAGCCTCCTTAAGTACAAGCGTGTGTGTGTGTGTGTATATGCAAATAAGAGTAAACTTACATACACAAACTTGTACCATTGTGCAGAAATGGGCCTGCATGCATGTACATTTGAGTGAGTGAAGAAGGGTGAACAGGACAGAATGTGGATACTTAAGGGCACCTGGTTGCATGTCTTCAGTTGCTAAACTGTTTGTGATGTCAGCTGAGTCTGCCCATCTTTGACTTGTGCAACACTGACAAATGCAAATATGTGTATCTTTCCTAATGCAGATACAAACTTATGAATGTGCCTCTTCTAAAGTCTGCATGGAGTCACGTGTGCTCTCTGGATGCTATATGATTCACCTCTGGGTCCCCACTGCATAGGCCAGTGTAATGACTTAAGCAGTCCTACCTTGCTCCATACTCAGGAGGTGACAGACACTTCAGCACAGCGACTCCTGCCTTACTTGGTGGTGGAGCACAGTAGGCCTTGGGGGTTTCTGGCACCAATGCTGATTGTGCTTCACTATAGCAAGGCACCCCTTCCTGGGCTTTGGTCACACTGGTCATTGAAGGCTTGTTCTTAAATGGGTATTCTGGTGGTGGACCACGGGGATCTCCTCCTTTTGCAGCAGTTTGCTGAGAAGAAACAGCAGCTGAGTTCTTCATCCCTTTGGCAGAGGTCGTCTGGGAAGGCAGACTGCTACTACTGCATGCTGGCACCTGCTGACGTGCCCCATTCCTCTCCAGTGACATCTGCATGATCCGCTCACTCAGTGATCGCACATGGCCCTGCTTTAGCTCTTTCAGGGCTTCATCCTTGTGTGTAGGTCCTGTGTTGGCACGACTGACTGCAGATCGTCCCTCTGTCCGGACTTTCTGAGGAGTGCTGGATGCCACAAAGTAGCCTGGCCCTGTCTGTTGCCCTCGGAACAGTTGTGACTGTGCTTTTGCTTCTTCATAGGTGGGCAGCTCCTCGTTATTCTGCTGTGGCTGTGCAACACGCAGAACCTGTTTCTCCATAGAGATATTGTCCACCTGATGCTCTTGGCCTTGGGGTTCCTGACGTGCCGATTGCTGGACCATAGGTACGTCTTCCTGAACGAGGTTTTCTGTGGAAGAAAGGTTGCTGGTGGCCAGCCCAGCGCTTCCTGCTGCTGGCTGTATTGGCTGCTGGGATGACTGTGGCATGCTGTGGAAGCTCACAGAGTCACTGGCTTGGCCACCATACCTCAGGTGTTCCTGCATTAGGCGCTGCAGAACGGTTCCTGGGGCCACGTCCTCAGAGCCTCTCATGTCAGGTTCTGGGACCCGCTGCGAAATAGGCGCCGACTCCTCACCTGCAGGAGCATTAGTCAAGAGATCAAGAAGATGCTCAAGAGACAAAAATAGGGTGAGGGTTATTCTAAAGAAGGGAATCCATCAGACACAATAGATGTGGGCACAGCATAAAATGTAAATGTGGGGTAAATGTCCACAGTGCCAGGAACTTTTGCCAAATTAGCAAATGAATGATTGAAAGCCTTCTTTCACAGGGCTTTGTCACCTAAATCACACATCCTGTCACCATATTTTTTAAGTCTGCATATTTTGCATGGGTGTTTTCTCTCTGTACTCTAGTTTTCCTTCCAAATCTCAAAAAAACACGCAGTTTAGGTTAACTGGTAAATCGAAATTGGCCCTGTATGTGTCTGTGCATGCGTCTTTGTGTGGTGCTTCATGCAAGCTCCAGCCAGTGTTTCTTTCCACTTTCCCTTGATGCTACTGGGACATTGCGTACCCCCCAAAGTGGGCTTAAAAATGTTATATAGCATTCTGGTCAAATCCCAGATAGCAGAATTTAACCTAGAAGTGACCTGATCTGAAGTGTTCTTCTCAGAAACCCTGTGCAAGGTCCTCAAGGGCATATTTTAAAGTGTTCATCCACTGTACTCAACTGCAGTAGAAATTTTACTTTTTATAATCCAGTGTGCACTGAATCAGTCCAGTCAAGATGATCAATACTGTACATGGATAGTTGTGACCATTATTAATCGTTATAAAACTAATAATGTTGCTACAGAGTAATGATAGGTTGCATACTGATTAACACATACAAGTAAAAACTGTGCACATTACAATAAAGACACTATAAACCTATACAGCAGATTAAAAATGCATTGTCCCAAACTATAATACCACTCTGTCTCAGCTGTGTCTGGTGATACCAAAGTCTGTCCCAGTTGATGATTTTTTTAAATCATCTTAAAGCTCTACTAAGTGTTTAATTACAAAGGGGACACAAAATATAACTGAGACTTAGTGACAGTGTGCAAATGAACCAAAACCATCCATACCTGCACGTCCTACTGGTTCCACTGTCAGTTGACCCTCATGACTGCAAGGGTAGGAGTTACTTTGCTCACAGTAGCTATATGGATACCCATCCAGGACCTGAACAGGATGGTGCAAACCAGTGCAGATCTCTGGGGCACCTAAAACCAAGAAAAGGTGAAGAGTGAACCAGCATCAATTCAAGCTTACACTTGACTGAAATGAACAGACCCTCTCAAAGTCTAACTTCAGGCAGACATTCCATGTGTACTTGCACCAAGCTGCCTCATTGGAAAAAGTTGTAAAGTCTTTGATGCCACTTATGAGTGCTTTAGGTATAGGATTTGAATTAAGAAGCTCTTTGGTTCTGATCCATCCTGAAACATTAACTCTTGTTGTGTCCTGATCACCTTGTGTGCTTCAGATGAGATTTATAGCCTTTAGAAATAAAGTTATAACGAAAAGGCTCTCCAGTCAGATTCCACCTTGGCCAGACAGATTACTTAGCATTTTTTGTATCAAGATCTATAAGTAGCAAAATCCCAAAAAATGATGTCACATGCACCCAGAATCCAGAAGGGTTCGATAGCCTTAATGGTCACCTCTCACTTATGTTCTCCGTTGTATGTCCCTTCAGGTCGGGAAGCAGATACCATTTAATCCACTTACACTGGAGGAAGTGAAATCTTGTACTGCTTATCCTGTCTGTGATTTGCCAGGTGAGCTGCTACTGTTGGCATATTCCAGCTATCTGAAACATCCCTCTGCCCCTGCACAGCTGACTGGCCCTATAATTAGACCGGTATGTTGCCTGGTCATTCTAGGCAAGGGTGACGTGCTGTCCCAGAAACCCATCTTCAGCTGGTCAGATCAGCCTTACTAAGCACACCCTGCAGATTGCCGAGTAAAATAAAGCAGATAAACCTATTAATTGCATCCAGGAGCTTCCAAGTTCAATACCATCATGTGCAAACGTGAGGGCTAGCCAACTGTAAACTAAATTAAATAAAGCCTGTGTATTGGACAAGGAGGTGGCTCAGTAGTTTAGTGGTTTACAGACCTGCCTCACAGCCCTAGGAAATTTGTTTTGAATCCCGGTCTGGTCTATGTGGATTTTGCATGTTCTACTTGTATCTGAATGAGTTTGTCTACGGCTCATTATAAAGAGGTGGTGCTCTGGATTGCCTCCCACATCCCAAAGATGATTGGGCCATTTAAATTTGTCTATAATGTGTAAGTGTGTGTCTGCAAACTGGAATCCATCCACGGTAGGTTCCAGCTTTGCACCAGATTCCAACACCCTGTGACAATAAAATTGGATTAAGTGGCTTTGAAAATGGATGAATATTGGATAACATAATCCGGATACACTCATTCAGCCCATCCTATCAGATATGTAAATAGCATGAGTGTCTATTACTCAGTCTTTACTATACTGTATATAGCACCATAAAAAAGCAACCCCATTAAGTATACAACCCCATTAACAAGTTGTATACAAAAGTCAAAAAGATAGTACTGTGGTCATATAAAAGTAATGTCATGACAGTGGGTAGACATATTCAAATGACCAGAAGAATGTCAACATCAGAATGCAAATGAGTAGCCCAGATTTAAATTCTGGAACTGATAGTGGACCATGAAGAGGCAAGGATAATGACTGTGAACTAAAACAGTTGGATTGTAGCTGACAAATCTCAACAAGGTTTATGTTATTCACTTCTAATATCTCAAATGATTAAGCTCTTTTGCTTGCGTTGTGCTTAACTAAACACATGCATGTGAATAACAAAAAATGTTTGGTATTTCAGGCATTCAGCTGTGTGCCACATCAGGGAAACAGCTTTCATGCTACCTGGCCAGAATTATGACCGTCTGAATAAACTGCCAATGTTTCACACTGTGTGTGAGCATGTGCCAGATAACAGATCAGAGATTTTGAATAGTGACCAAACTGGTAGGGCGGAGAAAATGTCAAAAAGTAGGCATCAGAAGGGGGTCAGTGAGGGACAGGCTGTGTCATAGGGGTTAACAGGGTGACCTGAGAAGTAAATTAGAGGGCTGGCGTAAAAGCCAAAGTCTTATTGAGGGTCAAAGCATGAAACTCGGTGAGCAATGAGTAACATGAGAAGTGTATGGGGGGTCAGAGGTAAACGAAACACAGGAGGGGATAAGCGAATGAGAGGCAGTGTCCAAGGTGTCCAGAGGGTAATGTGAGACGTGACTTGGGAGTCAAAGCAAAAGGCAGATTCAGTGGTGGGGGAGCAGTGGAGCTTCCAGGTCAAATGGTTTCATGCTAGGCCTAGAAGTGGGGGGACACGCATATGGATGGTGGGTATGACAGGCAAAGCTCAAAAGGCTGAGGCAGGTCCATTGGAGGAAAATAGTCAAGTAATCAAAGAAACAAAACTATACAGCAGCAAAACCACCAGCGTTAAAGTAACACCTAAACTTTCAAGAGTTGTTTTACCACTCTGAGTTCTTTTAACACTGGCAATCCTGTTGTGTATTATGGTTTCAGCATACTCTTTGGGTTTAAAAGCGGCCTAAGTATTAGAAGTCAGACAGAAAGACGCTCCTAAGTTTCGGATGTTATAAAGACTGAGCCCCCTGGGATTAAAAAGTAACGGGCGCTGTCTAGAAGATAAAAGTTGAGGGCGCTCAAACAGCAAAGGACACGGGCTGTCGGTTCAGAAGACAACAACTTCAATCTTTTGAAGTCAGGGGTAACGGACCGAGTCTCCCTGACGTAGCAAGCCAGCCCCCCTGGCGCCCGCTTTCCAACCACACCACCAGAATAAAGCCCGGGCACGGCGGAAACCCCCTCCCCCTTTCCCAGCCAGAAAGTTTTGGAAGTTCCCGTCACCTGGTACCGATCCCGAGATGTCTCAGTACCGTTCAGCAGCGCCTTTCCCACAGATGCAAAGAGCAACAGCGAGTAAGCAGCCCTTGGAGAGTCCAGTCCCGCACAATCGGGACCATTCATCGAGGAATGAGCGGAATGTAATGACCGACCGCAGGCTGCCGGGTCCTAGTGCCTCTGGCTCTCCGCGAGGGGCGTGACCTCTCACTGCGCGGATGAGCGCGGTCCTAGTGCCGTCGCGCGTAGGGAAAATAGGGGCTTCGAATGTGGCGTGTGGGGGCAGCGCGACACGCCTCGGAGAGCTCACACCGAGGGGTAGGGATAATGGTACCGCTTCCTGTTATCAGCTTTGGTCGGCCTTGTCCTGAACAGAAGGAATCGGTGACTGATACTGACAACAACTGAGGGGAAAGGAGTTAACATCTACACCACAGAAGAATAAACCTTTGTGAATATAGGCGTGTATTTATGGAAAAAGCAATACATTCAGAAAGCTGACATTCCTCTTTTTCCATCACACATCAACTTACCTAGTAAATCCTGGTTGAACTGGGCAGCCAGCTGTTGAGGGACATGGTGATCTGCAATGAATTGGAAAAAAGGTTCACTTATTTAACACAAAATGCATTAACGAGAAAAAGCTGACATATACTCCATTGAGATAGATAGATAGATAGCACTAGGAGGGAAAGCCAGTGTGGATATTTTTGGTCATTACATGGCTCCTTTAGGTGTCTACCTTTTAAATGACCACTTGCCATTGCTGCAGTAGATGGAATTCTGTGACACTGCAGTCTTGTCGTTTCTGTAGGTACCACTGCCACTGGTGATGGAATGCCAGCTCATACTATGAGTGACTAATTCATGACTGATGCAACCTGTCAGCAGCCGTTACACAGCCCTCCATTCGAAGCGGCTGTCCCCAGCGACAACTTCCAGCTTCTTAAAACAGCACACAACTCTTCAAAATGGTGGAATGGTCTTTGTTTCCTCTGCTTTTGAGTGACCAGAAACAAAAGCATATTAGCAGGGGTCTTGAGCGCTTTTCTGTTAGGTGGCACAGCAAGGATGTTAAACACTGCACTTATTGAGCAGGTGATCTGTTAATTACAAGTGAGCAGATGAACCTCATTGTCTCGAGATGCAGATATACCTCTTGGTTGTTTTCCTTCTCTGAACTGACACTGCAAACATTCTAAGGTCCAGATCTCAGCTTTGTGACTCTCCCTCCATTGCTGCTCTGTAATGGCTCTGTGATTTGCCTGTGCATTTTTTTTACCACTAGCTCTGCTTCATTCACACAGCTCACCTGGGCAGGGCCATCTTAACGTATGGGTGCAATGGGCATTGGCAGGGAGCCACAGTAGCATAGGGGCTCACAATGTTTCTGATGCCCATGTATGTTTTTGTTTTGCTACCAACACAGGGGCCCCAGTGCACTGCTTTGCCCAGGGGCCCATGACAGGGGGTCAGTGGCAACATGATATGACACATTGTTTTTCCAGCTCCATAAGTCAGACGCTTTGTGCCACCTGAACACCCAGGCCAATGGACCTTAACAGACAGAGAAGCATTGGTGGAGCTGCAGAGGTAACAGTCTCTCAGCTGTCTTCTTTCTTTGTACTGATGCTGCAAACGACACACCAGATCCTGAATCTCAGCTTTAACAGAAAATCCACTTTTATCACTGTGGCATTCAGCACTTAGCTGAGTCAGAACATAGGTCCTTCTCTTTGTCCTGCTTCTGACACCAATGTAACACTGATGCCAAGTACCAGAATGGATCCTCTGCTTTTTGCATGACTGTTTGAGGTGTCTCACTATTCTTTAAAGGGCTGCTTGATATTGCCACATTAGATAGAATTTTGTTTGCGACTTTGCAGGTCTTTCGTTTTTATAGGCACCTCTGAAACTGGTGATGGAATGCAAGGTCATTCTATGGGTGACTCATCCCTGGGTGATGAAACCTGTCAGCACCATTTTAATATATACACTTTGCTAGAGGATTCATTAGAATAAGAAAAGAATGTGTCTTGGTCCTAAGCCTATGAGGTTCCTACTGCTTTTGAGTTACCCTCTAATGGAGGAATTCCCAAATTCAATCCTCTAGGGCCACAGTGGCTACACATTTTTGTTCGAGTGTAATTTGTTGCTTAGAAGCTATTTTTTTCTGCTGAAGCAGTTATTGTCCAAGCAACATTTTTGTTAACTCACTTGCAGAGCTGGCACATGAAATACCACTGCCTGAGGCAAGGCAAATTTTTGCTGCCCATATATCCTTACTCTAGAAATCAATTCTTCTTCTTCTTCTTTCGGCTGCTCCTGTTCGGGGTTGCCACAGCGGATCATCTTCTTCCATATCTTTCTGTCCTCTGCATCTTGTTCTGTTACACCCATCACCTGCATGTCCTCTCTCACCACATCCATAAACCTTCTCTTAGGCCTTCCTCTTTTCCTCTTCCCTGGCAGCTCTATCCTTAGCATCCTTATCCCAATACACCCAGCATCTCTCCTCTGCACATGTCCAAACCAATGCAATCTCGCCACTCTGACTTTGTCTCCCAAATGTCCAACTTGAGCTGACCCACAAATGTACTCATTTCTAATCCTATCCATCCTCGTCACAGTCAGTGCCACCGTCTCCAACCCATATAACATAGCTGGTCTCACTGCCGCCCTGTAGACCTTCCCTTTCACTCTTGCTGATATCCCTCTGTCACAAATTACTCCTGACACTTTCCTCCACCCATTCCACCCTGCCTGCACTCTCTTTTTCACCTCTCTTTTACAATCCCCATTACTCTGTACTGTTGATCCCAAATATTTAAACTCATCCACCTTTGCCAACTCTACTCTCTGCATCCTCACCATTCCACTGACCTCTCTCTCATTTACACATATGTATTCTGTCTTGTCCCTAGTGACCTTCATTCCTCTCCTCTCTAGAGCATATCTCCATCTCTCCAGGGTCTCCTCAACCTGCTCCTTACTATTGCTACAGATCACAGTGTCATCAGCAAACATCATAGTCCACAGGGACTCCTGTCTAATCTCGTCTGTCAACCTGTCCATCACCATTGCACATAAGAAAGGGCTCAGAGCTGATCCCTGATGTAATCCCACCTCCATCTTGAATGCATACGTTACTCCTACCGCAGACCTCACCACTGTCACACTTCCCTCGTACATGTCCTGTATAACTCTTACGTACTTCTCTGCCACTCCTGACTTCCTCATATAATACCACAGCTCCTCTCAAGGCACCCTGTCATATGCTTTCTCTAGGTCCACAAAGACGCAATGCAACTCCTTCTGGCCGTCTCTAAACTTCTCCATCAACATCCTCAGAGCAAACATTGCATCTGTGGTGCTCTTTCTTGGCATGAAACCATACTGCTGCTCACTAATCATCACCTCACTTCTTAACCTAGCTTCCAGTACTCTTTCTCATAACTTCATGCTGTGGCTCATCAATTTTATTCCCCTGTAGTTACTGCAGTCCTGCACATCCCCCTTATTCTTAAATATCGGCACCAGTACACTTCTTCTCCACTCCTCTGGCATCCTCTCACTTTCCAAGATTCCATTAAACAATCTGGTTAAAAACTCCACTGCCATCTCTCCTAAATACCTCCATGCTTCCATAGGTATGTCATCTGGACCAACGGCCTTTCCATTTTTCATCCTCTTCATAGTTGTCCTCACTTCCTCCTTGCTAATCCATTGCACTTCCTGATTGACTATCTCCACATCATCCAACCTCTTCTCTCTCTCGTTCTCTTCATTCATCAGCCTCTCAAAGTACTCTTTCCATCTGCTCAACACACTCTTCTCGCTTGTGAGTACATTTCCATCTTTATCTTTTATCACCCTAACCTGCTGCACATCTTTCCCAGCTCGGTTCCTCTGTCTAGCCAATCGGTACTAAATAATATACTTAATCCATGCATGATTCATATTGCAATACAGGCTTCATAATACAATACTCAAGCCTCTGGACAAATGTCCCTTTGTAACTGGATTTTGAATTCCCTATTAGAAAGACCAGAGACATTCCACATTGGCAATAACATCTCCAGCACCATAACACTGAGCACTGGAGCTAAATATCTCTGGAGTCTGACCCTGTGCTGTTCTTGAGTCTGTCTGTGGTTGTACTGTCTCAAGCCCAAACCTGCAATTATCTCTCCTTACTTTGGCTCTGCTTAATAGAATCCAGTCATGTCAGGTCTCATATGTTGTTAGCTTAAAGACCCTTGGTGTTCACTCTTGCATCTGCGTCTGCATCTGTACATTTTGAGGCCCAATTTTGTCACTTCTGTATATTCTCCTGTTCTACTCACTAGAGTCAGATAGTGGAAGTTGTCATTAACTTTGATACACATGGAGTCCTGTTTTGTCATATTACTGACTTTTGAAGCCCAAGAGTGTAATTCTGTAACATCCATGCATTTTGCAGCTCTTATCCTCGGAGTCTGATCCTATCATTTCTCAAATGGTGGTAGGTTAAATAAACTTGTGACCTGATCATGTATGAATTGTACAGCTGTACTCTAGAGTCTGATCAGGTAATTTTTAAAATATGTGTAGCTTAAATATGCTTAGAATATGATACTGTCAGTTCTCCGGCTGCAAGTCTTATCCTGTTAGGTGTACTGCATACACTCTGCAGTTCTACACAATAGAGACTGAACCTGTCAGATCTCAAATATCCCTAGCTTAAATAATCACGGTGTATAACCGCTCAGATCTCTACAACAATCTGCAGGTGTCCCATCTAGAGTCTATTTCTCACAGATCTCAAATATTGGCATTGTAAACTTTCTTTATTCAGATCCTGTTGGATCATTGCATGTGTTAGCTCTACTGCCTCAGTTAGATTTATGCATTCCACAGTTCTTCTCTGTAGAGTGCTATCTTCTCAGAGCTCATGTGTCAGCAACTTAAATACTCATAGAGTATGATCCAGTTAGATTTTTTGTCTTCTGAAAGCCTTCTGTCAGACACCAAAGGCCTACAGCTTTGTCTTTGGAGTGTGTCCCTCAAATTTAACCATCTTGAAGCCCAGTCCATTTAGAACTGTGCATTAACCAATCTGGATCTGGAAATAGTCTAAGTGTAATCCTGTCTGATTTCTACATTTCTAACCCACAGAATATGTGAGTCCCTCAGGTCACAGACACCTACTTTTTACTATTCTTGAAAATAACTGTAAATCTCTGTGATTTCTTCCTATAGTTCTGCACTCTGTGGACTAGACTTGTAAATTCCTAGATGCTCAACCACAGTTTAATATTTTCCAGCTTTAAAAAACGTGAACTGCAAACATATTGTTTCTGTATTGTTTTGTTTCCTATAGTTTTGACCCCTTGTTGATGATGATCTTTTAGTTTATCATTTAATATTGCTTTCTACATGCTCTAGTTTTATCACCTCCAGTCAAATGAAATCAAATGTTTATGTCTATCAACTTAACTTTCTAAGAGTCTAATCCTGTCAAATTCTTCTTTAATTTTCATTTTAACCTGGGAGTCTAATCCTGCAAGATCTCAGTATCTTACCAGTTTAATACGAATGAGTGCACTCTTTTGCTGTAGAGTTACTTAAACTTTAATTCTGTCAGATCTCACAACCCCTCAGTTATTTCTATGTTCTTCCAAAATGATCATGTTCATTCTCAGCATGTCACAGCATCATGTGTTTGTAGCTAGCATCCTAACATTTTACAGTAAGGTATCTAATTCAGTTTCATAATCCAATACCTTTCATTTTCTGGTGTCTTTTAATATCTGTTCTTTATATTTTGCTTTTTTCTCAGCAGTTGGATCTGATCGAATTTCTGCGTCATGCAGCATTAAAACCTTAATCATTTCTTGGGCAAACCTCAGCGTGCTGTTGATGCACTTCCCTGATGTCTGATCTCCCCTCATCTCAGTCTCTTGGCAACTGATCACGTATGGTCTCAACACAATATTACCTTCTGCAGTTTGATCTTGTCAGTTCTCAATATCCTGCTGACTTATTTCTTCAGGGGTCTTATTCTGCCATCTGTAATTATTGTGTTGTCTGATCTGCCATACCTCAGCATCCCGCAGTTGTCACTCCTTTGAAGTGGAGTGTCATCTGATCTTGGTGGCCTGCTGCTCTATACAGAGGCTTCTCTACATGTTTAGGCTCCAAAAATGAATGCAGCATATCTGTGTGACAACGCAGTCCCGTTCACACCATTCCATTAATTTTCAAGTCTCCTTTATCACTTCATCAATCATGCAGAAGTATTTAACATTATCTGCCAGTCTGTTATCTTTAGCTACTTTAGTTGACTTTAGGAATTCCTATGATAGCACCAGATAGTGGTGACATATTGCACATTGGCCAGACATATAAGTAAGAATTTCACTGTACTGTGTATAAGTGATAATAAGCTCAAGCTTGACCAGCTATATTTTTATATTTTGCTTCCTAATCTCACTTCAATGAAAAAAAAATTGATTTAAATGTACAAAGTGAGCTAGAATCAGCTACAGAACCACATCCCAGCAAAATCAGGCTAATGTAAGAAATGCAGAATGTTACTGCATGATGGACTCGGCTAAGCAGCTAACACGAGGACCCGGAGTCATTAGTGTGGTTACATGATGAGTGGTCAGCACTAGTATTGTCTGTCCTGTGTCACAAGGTTTACTCCAATTGTAGTTACGTCTTTTTACCTGTAGAGGTCATCCTTTGATGGCGTGTACTGTAAACTTACCAGATCATTAGAATGGCAGTTATGTGATAGGACTGACACAACTGATGTTTAGTTTGGCAACTCTGAAAATATTTCACTGGGAAAATCTCAAATTATTTCATGGTACAGAGTGAAATTACATAGATCAGGTCCATTAGTTTAAGTTTTTACTAATCATGGTGGCTTACCTTGTTGTGTTGTTAAGAAGTGATGAATTCCAATGTGGTAGAGCCATCTGGCAACATCTTCAGGGATCCAGTTGTCCCCTGAGTCCATACCTGCCTGCAGGTTAGAAGTGGAGTCACAATGATATACCCAAAAGAAGCAAGAGTCCTTGGATATTTCTGTGGGAGTAAACAAAGATGATATCACGCTCAATGAAGTTGTAATGTACAGTGATGATTCTGTAAATTGTACAATCTCTCTATTATATAAAAGAATCCTGGGACGAGACGTTTTAGCCTGGGATGAGACGTGACTTTTTCAGAGATATACTTTCAAGTCCTGTGAGATGAGACTTTGTGCCAAGAGATTTAACCATGCCCGCAGCCGGAAATAAAAGACAAAGAGTAGATGACAAAGTAGAACATCGTAAAGAGGTTCCAAAACGTTGGCGTGATACACATGCAGAGCAGGTTAGAGATAATGAAAGTACTAAAATTCAAAAGCCTCAAAAAAATGATAGTAAAGAATGCATTAGCGCAAACAAACAGAAATTATTACTCAGTGAAATAACAGAAAAGCGAAAAGAGATGGAATATATTGGTTGGATTTAAACTTTAAGTCGGAGACTTGTAGATCATCTAATTCGTGTTGCCATCAGGGAAAAGTTGTGTTTCTTCCCAATGAAGAGGCGTATCCACGAGAATTAAAAGATTTGTTGTTTGGTGAAAGTGAAATCCATATACTCGAGCGGCAGAGACGTGATGTGGTTGGAGCATAGCGCAGGCCGGGGGGTTGGCGATCGAAGTGAGCAGGAGGCAAAGCCCCCTAGTTACATGTAAAGAAAAGGTGCTGCAGAGAAAGATTTACTGCAAAGAAGGTCAGTTAAATTTCTTTTTAACTCTTTAGTTTGATGTTTCCAGATTTCAGTGGTCGACATTGCATCCCCCAATTCAAAGGAGGAGACATTTGCTTTGGTGTACATGAGCCACAGTGGTTGTGTTGGGGAAGTTCAAGTTGTAGACATTCTGCTAAGGCTTAAGCTGCTGGCCAGCTAATGTCATGCCCTCTACTCACCACGTGACCAAGGGGGCCAAATGGAATATTTAACTTATCGATTTGTTATTGAACAAGTAACTTTGTCATTTAGTCATTCAAAGAGGCTTTCAATGACTCAAATGTAATTTAAACTAGGGGCCTCATAGTTTTGGATGTCATACTTGCTGTCCCATATGGCATATTAATGAAGTTGGTACATGTTCTGCCAAATAACTCCCTCAAGATCAGCTACCCTTGACGTTTCCAGCAATTTTCATATAGATAATTTTATCAAGTTGTGGACGGTCTCAATGCATGCTTTAGACTTTCAGTCGTGTAGTGTAGCATCCCCAAAAACAGTTGTAATGCTCTGTGATTAGACAAGACAAAATCAAGCATTTAATTTTGTCTCAGGTCGTAGAGTGAGACGTTTGTGTGTGTGAGATGTACTCTCAACAGGAAGTATAAAGAACACAATGCCCACAAACAGAGAGGAGCCTAATCAAATTTACAAGAGAACAATGAAGAGCAAAGGTGACCTGAAGAAACAAAGAAAACAGGTGCAGATACGAGGCACATGAAACTGCCGAACCAACACAAACTTAATTTTTGTTGTATCACACCTAAACGGAGAAAGAAAAAATATTTTCCATAGTGATTGGACTCCCATAATGTGTTGGCCTCATAAGACCTTCACAGTACAGTAGAAAATCTGAAACTGTACTTAGAGGCTGTAAAGCAGTCATGTAATCCATCATGAAACTGTGATTCCAAGTCATGTAATCTTACATCCCAAAGCCGATGAGAACAGGCAACTGCAGTCATTAAGTGTGACAGCTCTCCAGCTCGAAATGTGTAATGCTGGTTCGTGATTCCAAATAGAAACACTCATATGCACTCTAAAAAAATGGCCTCCCCTAGTGGTGTGGCTAATTATAAACTGCGAGTATTGCACTTTCCATACCCATAAATATTGGACTAAATAAAATATCCTGGCAGGTCATCTGTTATTTGATGGTGAACGTCATGTTTTGGGGTTCTGTGTTCAGCCAGTTAAACTGCCATTCAATTATTCACATTATATTAAAACTGAGTGCCCCATAGTTTCAGTGCTCAGTGTGATATGACACTGATAGTTTAAAAGCTAATATTCATATGGGATGCCTTGTGAAACCCAAATTTGTACTCATTCTGGAATTTTCAAGCAGATAAACTAAGATTTGAAATAGGAGCACCCACACCTACAGTGCTATAAGGCGTGAATTTAGGACATTGTAATTTCAGATTCTATGCCCACTGTGCCAGAACCTTTAAGTACTATGGCTGAACTGAGTACACAGTGGTTTCCACATGTAACTCTTTATTGTTTCAGACTGAATTTAAATCAAAAGCATTTCTGCTTCAGATTCTCCATCTTCTGGCCACATGGCTCCATTCAGGAGTCCAGTGGGAATCTGACCCAGAAGGCTTTTGATTTCCCACCTTGCCTCCTGTCTGCTACAACAAGGTAACAGTGGCTGAGATGGGATTCAAACAGACAGCCTAGTGGTTTCAGAATTGGACACGAGAGGCCCATGTCGTCAGACCACTTAGGTACTCACCCATTCATTCAGTTGGTATTTCAACTAGCAACCTTGTGGTTTCAGACATTTACTGCTCGTCTCGCTGTAGTGTTGACTACTGGCTCCCTCAGAAATATTCTTTGCTCTAGTCCTTTATTGACCTCATTTAAGGCTGTTCCATGACATTGGTAAGAATTTTTCTTTTAGGAGGTAGATTCAGTTAATTCCGTTTGCCTCGTTTAATCCGAAAAATGTGCAGACTTCTCATCCAAAATCTATACGCCGCCCACCTTATCGTCGGGTGACCCATAAACTTGAATTAGTTCTCTCCTTTGTTTCCAGGTCTCCTCATCTGACCACAACTCACCACCACCCTCTAGCAGATTCCTTACCTGGAACTGGGTGCCTGATCCTCCTAATATGTCAGCAGCTCCTGGGCAGCATTGAGCTACAGACAAAGACTCTCAGAGAAGGTGGTGCTTGTGACGCCAAAGGTATGTGGCCATTGCCCAGACTTGCCAGCCAGTGAAGCTGAGGCTCTGAAGACAGAATAGAGGAGCTCTAACAGCTAATGAGAAGTGAGCTTGTGGAGGGCTGGCCAGGTCCCACTCAATAACTGGTTATGATGGTCTTTAGCAGCCTATCCTAAAGAAAGTTTGACTTTATAGAAAAAGACAGCACTTCCAAATTTCAATCTTAAATTCGATGTCAGTTTCAAAGGTGCCTTATTAGCAAGATGTAATAGATACATCATTAATGATTGAGAAATGTTATGTTACATAGATTCAATCTGATGTACAGCATTTACATAGGTTCCATACAAATATTACATATTTTATTGTGTAATTTTATTTTTATGGGCTGGAGACGGTGGCACTGACCAGAAAGCAGGAGACAGAGCTGGAGATAGCAGAGTTAAAGATGCTAAGATTTGCACTAGGTGTGACGAGGATGGACAGGATTAGAAATGAGTACATTAGAGGGTCAGCTCAGGTTGGACGGTTGGAAGACAAAGTCAGAGAGGCGAGATTGCATTGGTTTGGACATGTGCAGAGGAGAGTACTTGGTATATTGGGAGAAGGATGCTAAGGATAGAGCTGCCAGGGAAGAGGAAAAGAGGAAGGCCTAAGAGAAGGTTTATGGATGTAGTGAGAGAGGACATGCAGGTGATGGGTGTAACAGAGCAAGATGCAGAGGACAAAAAGATATGGAAGAAGATGATCTGCTGTGGCAACCCCTAACGGTAGCAGCTGAAAGAAGAAGAAGGAGAAGAAGAATTGTGATGAAACCTTAATATATTAAAATGATGTTACTGTGACTGCCTCAGATCTTCAGTATTCAAATCGTGGGCCAAGCACTGTTCTTGTGAAGAATGTTCTCCACAAGTCAGCCTGGGTGTTTCCTCTAAACATTAATCATTCTCCTTCATCTCTAAGACGTGCAGGTTAGGTTTACATGTAACTATAAAGTTCTATTAGTGTAGTGTACTGTTTTCCTGTCCAGGGAAGGTTCTTATCTTGCACTTGATGCCTCCAGAAATGGCTCTGGCATCTCTGATTCTCAAACAAGTCAAGTAAGTTTGATAAGGATGAACTGATATTCCTCGACTGACCTGACTTCCCTAATAACTTCTAATACCTTCTGGGGAATACCCAGATGCTCCTAAAACCACCAAGAGGTATAATCCTTGCAGTGTGTCCTTGGTCTGCCCTCAGTCTTTTTCCAATGGGCCAAGCCTGAACAGTATCAGAGACAGCACCTCATGGGTCATCCTAACTACATTCCCAGATCTTCTCAAATGCATCCTCTTGATCCAGAAATGCAGTGGTTTAACTCCAAGGTCCTTTAATATTGCTATGTTGCAGAGAATGAATCCAGCCACATGAGCAGAAACTTCACTTTGGCACCTTGTACTCATGATGTCATTCTTTCAGTCGGTACCCATAACTGGTGACTTTAAATAAGGATGAAGCTATAGACTGTGATAGTGCGGATTAGCTCCACACTCCTTGTGCTTTCAGGGAGCCTTCAATAACGTAACCAAGATGAGCCGGGCAAATGAGGACACATACACACAGCAAGGGGCAGGTGCAAACATGAATCGGTGCTTTTATTACAAATAATCAGAACAAAGCAGTGTTCCAAAGTGCGGTACAAATTTCTTAATAACTAGTCCATAAAGTCAGTGATGGTGGAGGTTAAAACCAAGTCAAATAAATAATCCATAAAAACAGGGTTAAAATACTGTAAGAAGCTGTCCTTTAAAATGCACGAACACTGGTACATCACTTTAAAACCAACGTCTCCCCAACTTACCTTATTTGGGTCTCAATACACAGACAGACGTCAACCAACAGGCACAGACAACCCACAGTTCCTGCTCGTGTCCCCTCTAACCATCCTGTGGCATTCTGTGGGACGCCACTAAGCATCCACTCCTTCGACTCCTGCTGCCATTCCCTGACCTTGTGTGGGAGTCCTCCGGAGTATTGTGACTGCTCCTGCTCCCTATCTGCTCAGCAGGGGCAACCTTCAACCCCTTCTTAAGCACCGCCCAATGCTCCATCCAAGGGGGCACCATTCCTGTCTGCCTGCTTTCATACATTTTCCCCAGCTCTCTCTCTCTCTCTGATGTGCTGCTGCCCTTCACTCCATCCTTTAACCTCCTCTCTTGAACCTTTTTCTTTTTCTTTGTTTTGTCCTTCTCCTCTCCCGCACCTGCTCTCCGTGACAGTATATGCCTCACATGCAGGTACCTCTGTCTCAATCTGTGGCTCCACCAACCTCCTGCAGCCACGTGAGCACGCACCCCCACGGAGATTGAGCCGGCTATTTATTTAAAAAACGACCACTTGATGCTTAGCTGCGGACCCACTATTTCACATAGACTGATTGATAAATCATCTCCTTTATCTGAGGACCTAGTTTTGCTTTGTCACCACAGTCCTTTACAATGTATACAAAACTGCTGCCACTCCACCAATTTGTTGGTCAGTCTCACAAAATGACCTCTGTCAACACTTCTTCACCTGTAGCAGTTGCTCACTGCTTATCTGAAGTGAACAAGCAACTCTTTTCCAGGGGATAAGTGATTATCTTCTGGTACCCCAGCCCTTTTTATTGTCTCCCTTTACATTAGGCTGATTCTTTTATGTGAGTTATTGAAGTGATGTGTCAGCAAGTAACTGAAAAATTGAAAAACTGAAGGGAATTGCCATGCTGAAAAACGTTTTTAGACACAATGTTTGTTTTCCTTCAAAGTAGACTTACAGTATCACACACAGTCAAAATGTTAGGACTCTAACCTTTATTTGTTAGTGTTGTTAGTGTTGACTTTGATTCTTATACTGTATGACTGCTTCCACCCTCTAGCAAGAGAGAAAGAGAGATGTCCCATCACTCTCAACATTTAATTTAAATTTTATTCTTTTCATATGTTGATGAAGCTATTCAGTTTGTCACAACTGTTGTGACTGCTGTTGCTGTCACTGAACCTTTCTTGTCTTTATCTCCTTGAAGTCTTCTGGGGGTCCCCACTTTGATACATATTTTTCCTTGAAGTGGAACCTAACACTTAATGGGAGATTTCAACATCACTAGTAAACGACTCAGCATCAGCCTGTTTTTTAACTTCTACACCAGGGTTCTCAAACTCCGGTCCTGGAGCACCCCAATAGCTGCAGGTTTTCATTTTAACCCTTTTCCTAATTAGCGACATGTTTTTGCTGCTAATTAACTTCTTTTAAATTAATTGTAATTGACTTGCTCTTGAAGAGTCAGACCCCTTAATTGTTTCTTTTTCCTTAATTAGCTGCCAAACAATAGTGAGATACAAAATGAGCTAAAACATGACCAGTAAACTGTGACCATCAAACAATATCTGAAAATAAAGAAAGATGAAGGTCTCAGGAATGCTGATCTGCTGAGGTCCCCAAAACATTTGAACAGTGCTCTTAGAAAAGAGAAAATCAACAATTTCGGAAATGTATGCTATTGTACAATATGAGAAGACAAGCCATGGAATTAAACGGCTGGTTTAATTAACAACAAGAATCAGCGCTTAATTAAGAAACTGGTTGGAGTGAAATTGGTTGGAGTTTGAGGCCCTCATTTAGTTGGTTTTCTGTTGGCTCCCTCACTTCACATTTCATTTCTGTTTAAGGAAAGAAATGAAGCAATTCAGAGGAATGATGAAGAAATTCAAGGGAAACAAATCTTAAAAAACAAGTCAATTAAAATTAATTCAAAAGAAGTTAATTAGCAGCAAAACCAGGTCACTAATTAAGAAAAGGGTTAATGACAACCTGCAGCCACTGGGGCCCTCCAGGACCGGAATTGGGGACCCCTGCTCTACACCATACAATGTTTTAGAATGTGCAGGGGAGGGCTGGTTAGGAAGCACTGCAGGGTTAAATAGATTTAGACTTGCCTTTTCTTAAGAATGGAGGCCCCAAAGGTTTACTTTCTCTAGAGTTTGTGTAGATTTCAGTTTTGTTTTCCACTCCTCCATTAACAGCTGGACTTAGTTGTAAATACCTGAAATCCCCATCTGATTATATTGTTACTAATTATATTGTTGCTGGTTCCTGCCTTTTGATTAATGTTTGATCCTGGGCTGAATTAAACAGATTTGATAATGAATCGCTGGACTATTTTCAGAGGTAAAAACCCCATTAATCTCTGGATAGATAGTCATGTGTACATATTATATTTTATTTTGCTTTATCTGCAATATATGTGTAAATTTGTACAGTGCTATAGGTTTGTTAATGGAAAGTGCACTATATAAAAATAAAGTGAACTCAAATGAAAAGACAGATTAAATTAGCATATGAATTGTAGCTCCATTCCCTAGACTGATTTTTATCTCTCAATGAGCTGCTCAAAACACATTTCTGATTCTTCGCTCACACACTGATGACACATTATACTGAGGGTGCTATCAAATGCAATGAGATTTTTTTTTATTATTGAGAGAAGGGGGGAAATGTAATTAACTGTAGGAAAGAGAAAAAGCTTTCAGAATCAGAAGAAACTCAAGGAAAGGCAAACTCTTTTGGATGAGAATGAAAGACAGTAAGTACGAGGAACAGAAAAAAAATCCTGCAGGCACATTGCCAACTTGGGTTTTAAAAGCAGCTTTGGAGATGCACAGTAATTAATGACTTCATTTAATTTTTTTCTGAACAAACAAGTTTTTTTGTGTAATTTCGCAGATACATTTTATCTTTTAAATGCAGCACAAGCATAAAGAACGCATGACATTTGCCCACTGACTTGCTAATTTATGGCTTAATTTAAAACTAAGGGTGTTGAAAAAGAAAGCAATTAATGCTGCCTTTATAATTACACACCTCGCGCAAGCCATTGCTTTTCATTCAGTATTACAGACAGCACCACAGGTCAATAGTTTTTTATGTCGTTAAAAGTGTTCTTCCTAAATTCTTAAAGAGTTTCCACAGCTGTTTTGAACTGGAAATGTAAGAACATTAGCATCACAAATGAGGGGGCCATTCAGTCCATCAGATACATCCAATTTTCTTAACCGGGCAGCAGGGTATCCACTTGAAGTATCCAACTGAATTTTTTTCCTGATTCCCACTGCCCTAAATGTGAAGAAGCGCTTCCCCTCGGCTTCCACTGTCATCTTCAAGTGGACATTTTTCTAGTGAATAGCAAGAAACCTGCTGGATTCACTTTAAAGATGCCATTAAGGATGATCTAACAGAGGGGATCTGACCGATTATGTTAAACACAGGCAAATAAACAGCCTACTTTCTTTTAAAAAAAGCACTTAGAGACTCTTTCAAATGATGGTTTCCTTTTCTCCCCCATTGTATATAATTTTATAGTGGTGGTCTGCCTCTGATATTAAATCATTACATTGACACTTTTGTGTTTCTGCAGCTGCAGTCACTCAGGGGTTTTGAAGCTGCCCATCATGGAAATGGCACAAGTCTGGCATTTTTCCAAACTATCCATTCTATTCTGAGGATAGAAGTGAACAACTGCACAGCTGTTTGGCTGTAAAATTCTCAAACTGATGCACTTTTGGTGCAGCCCTGAAGCACAGCACTGTTGAGGTTCTGTTCAGTCAGTTACAAAAGAAGCAAATCTGTCATTAAAGTTTATTGTCAGATGTATGGCAGTACATCCATCCATCCATTTTCCAACCCGCTATATTCCTAACTACAGGGTCACGGGGGTCTGCTGGAGCCAACCCCAGCCAACACAGGGCACAAGGCAGGAACCAATCCCGGGCAGGGTGCCACCCCACCGCAGTATGGCAGTACAATGAAATGTTAATGTGCCTGCTACCTCAGATATACAGAAAGAGAAATGAACAAATGAAATAGTTACAACCTCCAGCAGTGCTTTAATAACAGTCAAATATGCATTATTGTAATCCATCCAAATGATTGTGGTTGAGGAGCCAGCCCTGGATGAGCTGACAGACCACTGTAGGGAATAATCACTCACAATTTCAAGTGGTCAATTAGCTTAACCTGCCTATCTCTGGGATGTGGGAGGAAAGACAGAGAAAAAAGATATATACGTATGTATATACAGTATTTATATATATATTCATTGCATTCGTAGTCTGAATCACGATCTGATTGTATGTGTGGTTACCAACCAGGTAATGCATGACTACGAATGCTATGAATGTAATTACTCCGATCTCCAGGCTGTCAAACAAACCAGGGTTCGATCCCCGCGAGGGGATGCAGCGCAGTGTGTACGCCTGATGAGCTCTAGTAAGGGCGAAACACATGCCGCGTACTCTTTGCATTATTTTACAGTAAACTATGTAATATATATATGTGTGTGTGTGTATATATATATATATATATATATATATATATATATATATATATATAAAAGTACGTTTTTGTCACGCTTTAAATCGGGATTATTTTAAAACCTACATATTTATGTTTGGTATCATTCTTTTCAGAATTTATTGAACTTTAATGTGATGTTGTTAGATTTTCAGATTCTTATTCCATTTTTAAATTATAAACTAAAATATCAAGAAAGTCGAGGTTTTTAGTTTTAATCAAGTAAACTTTCTTTCATAACACCAATGTTTGTATTTAGGTGATTTAGTTATGATAACCCATTGCATACCACTTTAGTTTTCACACGATTTTAAATGAGTCATTTTTTTTTTTTTAAAGTTTTTTATCTATAAGAATGTCAGTTAAAACGAATGGATTATTTATTTAGTCTCTTATAAATACTCATCGAGCATAGTGGACCTCAGTTTAAAGGGAATACTCCTATCGGTAAGAGAGTAAATATTTTATTCTCATTTCATGATTTTTACTCCGTTAAATAATAATTAATTTTTCTTTTACATATTTATAGAATTTCATCATTTTTGACTTCAATAAATAATAATTTTTCTTTTGTACATTTACGGATTTTACTAATATTCTGGCTGCAACTGGGGGTTGGGTGCCAAAGGCTTGCCCCCCCAGTATGTATATATATATATATATATATATATATATATATATATATATACACACACACATACAGTATATACAGTGTCATTCTCAAGATACTGGAAGACAGCTGTGGCTGCAGGTTGCCTTTACCAATTACTGCAGTTATGAAACATCCTTCTTTTGACTTAATTTTAATTCACTTGCTTTTAAATATTTATAGCCCTTAATTGTTCTTTTCTCCTTAATTAGCAAACAAACAACAAAGAGACGACCAGCTAATGCCAGGATTCAGTTTGGTGGGCCACAACTTTCTTTCCAACTAATTTCTTAATTAGAACCTGATTCTTGTTGTTAATGAAACATATCGTTTCATTTTTATTTTCTCCATGCTCTTATTTAGAAATTTCTAAAAGTGTTTTGTTTTTCTGAGAGCATTTTCAAAATGTCTTGTGAACCAGACCAGATCAATACTTTCCATGCCTTCAATTTTTTCTTTTGATATATTTTGTTGAAGCTGATATTACGTGATGTACACACAGATGCACATGGGATCAAATTAGCTGGTCATCTCTTAGCTTGCTTGGCATTTCTTTATTGTTTGACTGTTGGTTAAGAAAAAAATGACTAAGGTAGGTCTGTATCAGAAAAATCCGAAAAACAGCAGTAAGAGCCTCATTCAGACTCAGATATTGACGGTGTGGAGTTTACACATTCTCTCTTTGTCTCATTGAATTTTCTCCAGCTGTTACAGTGTTCTTCCATATCCCAAAGACATGTGTTAGGTTAATATGGGTATTCTAAAATATTCCATTATGAGGGAGTGTGCATTAGCAAGTTCTGTAATGGGCTAAGGCTCTGTTCAAGCTGGGTCAGGAAAAGCAAGGATAGATGGCATATCTGAAGAGTCTGAGTACTTTTATACAGTATATTATATACTGTATATATGTGTGTGTGTGTGTGCATGTGTATTTTTTTCTTTCCTGAGGAACATAACATAGCACATAGAAAGAGTCCCACAGGGTCCATGCGTAAGAAGAGAGACCCATATGGATAATTCTGTATTTCCCTTCTTTGTTGGTGGGCATCATATCTCACCTATCTAAGTGGGTTCCTAAAGCTGTATGTCCATTTTATGTTTACAAGTTGTAGAGATTTTTACATCAGCATCAGGTACAGACAAGGATAGATGGGGTGCCAGTTCATCTCAATTTCCCCTCACGTACATGCCCACATTCACTTGATGCCAACTTAAAATGATCAGTTAAGCTAGCATTCATATGGATTTAGCCCGAAAACGGGAGTACCCAGGGAAAAAACACATGTAGACATGGGGAGAATGTGTAACCTCCATTTGGACAAACATTAGACAGCTAATTCAGACTCAATATATGTTGGATAGCAGTACTAACTAACTACTGTGCCACTAACACGATCAGTTGTTATATTTATTTATGGTGTACAAATGTCTATTTTTGATTTAAAACATAGGCACTTATGAAAGAACAGAATAAGAAAAGGAAAAGTGTTGGATTACTTTCAGTGTTTTAATATGAAATGCATACCTATAGTTGACTATAAATGGAAAGTTTACATTAATTTTATTTTGCACGCACTTTTATTCAAAACAGTTTTTAAATTACAAAAAGTATGTTGAAGCAAATGCAAGGGAGTAATAACTTCATTAAATTCTATTATCTTCATTCTGTTTAGTTTGGTATAGTAATCTTCGCTGAGTGCAGAAACTGAGCACTGTAACAAGTTCACGGGTAAAATGCAAATACAACCTTTGCAAATTACTAATTACATAATGAATACACAGAAAGATGCAGATTTGTTCAAACACACAGTAAAACAAAGCAGCCCCAAACTGATTAGCATAAATGGAAAATATCATTATCTGTCCAATCATTAGTTGTTGAGGAGGAGGAGGCTGGGAATTATGGCTTAATTCAGTCTCTGGACATTGGGTGGTCAGAGCCCATCCTGGCAGAATTGGGTGCAACACAAGGCACTCATTCATAAAGGCCAATCTACAGCTGTCCACTTATGTAACTCAAACACCTTTGGGATCAAGTGCTCTCTATAACAGTCTAGTAGTCTGTCCATCAGTGGTGCTAGCTTCGTGCCTAATGTTGCTGGGATAGGCTTTGGCCTCTAAACACATTGTAAAATGGATGGATGGTTAAGTGACGGAACTAGATAGTCATACTGCTGTTTACTAGGAGGACTTGTTCAATCAGTTTCAGTAGTTAGTCAGTGTTTGTGAAGCCATGATACCTCTGATGTCATCCTTTGAGGAAGAATACATTGTGTTCTAGGTCAGGGGTGGGCAATGTTGATCCTGGAGAGCTACAGTGGCTGCAGCTTTTTGTTCCAACCCAGTTTCTTAATGAGAAGTTGATTATTGCTGATGAAGCACATACTGCTCAAGTGACATTTTGATGCTTCATTTTAGTGGTCTTGCTTGTTAAGGTTCCCCACCTTTACTTGCTTATTTCAACCATAAACAGCTGCATTCAATGTTTTAATGGTGTCTTATTAGCAATAAGGTGTAAATGACAAAGCAGGCAGCAGTTTTTCATCTAACTTGCTTCCATTTACATCTGTGTGTGTTCATCATGCTCTGTTTGATTTAATAAAGCACTTAATAGAAAATTTGACAGACTGAAAATTATCCGTTTTAGGCTTCAAATCATTTGGATGATATCCTTGGAAAGGAAAAAATCTACGATATAAGAACATTACATTGCAGGCTAACAAGCCATAAAATTAAATAAGGTCTACATTTGGCAAAAGACTGATTTCTAATTAAGTAACTGGGTTGGAATGAAAACCTGCAGCCACTGCGGCTCTCCAGCACCGACATTGCCCACCCCTGTTCTAGGTTATCAATAATGGCATGACCTTGTCCTTTGAGAAAGTCTGAAATGTGCTGCAGGATAGCCATGATAACTCAAACCTTTCCCTATAAATGAACTTCTAGAGCTAGCTGACTATACCTTGTAGCCATTCTGCCTTCAACCTTTTTTTATTCTTCTAGGTGAAAATATGAACTCTGCCTGGGTGTGGTAAGTGAATAGTGGAGTAGAGTGCAACAAGCCCATTGCCACTGAACATTGAAGCCGTGGCTGTTGGTCAGTTGTTAGCCACTTAGAGCTGACCGCCGAATATCCTGCAGCTGCCTTTTCATGCACAACAGACTATTGGGAATGCCAATCAGTAGGGTACATTTTTGAATTGTTCAGCACTGAGAATCAAGATGTATTAAAATGAAAAGAGGATTAGATGCCTTTGAAATCCATTTGGCAGTGTGCCTGCTCATGAAAAAAAAAAAAAAAATTAGCTGGCTCTTCAGTGACAAGCTGGCAATGGAGCATTTCTGATAGGCGAGGATTTTGTTAAGGCTTCATGTACTCAGCTGTTGTTAGCGTGTTTCTCCATCATTGCCTTTTTATGACAGTTAGTTTGTCACTTTCTTCTCTTCCTTTACTTTTCCCTCAGCATATCTTCCAGGTACTCACACATCACTTTAAGCTGTAAACCTCCATCATCTATGGAGTCCAGTTACACAACACTGCCACAATGTAAGTAGCAACTTGCCTTTCAGTCATAGTGCAGCCTTCAGTAACCCTAGGACATGACGAAATTGTGCTGGCATAGTGTCTCATACTCAGGTAGCATATACAAAGACAGCAGCACGTGAAGCTGTGAAGTTGAGAATAACCAAGTGCATCTTAGAACTTAAGAACATGTCATACTCTGACAGACTCGGAGGATTAAACATATTTAGTCTTGAGCAGAGGAGACTGCATGGGGACCTAATCCAGGTTTTCAAATTTCTCAATAACATTGATAAAATAGAACCAGTAGAATTCCTTCACCTTAATGGTGAATCATGTACTTGAAGGACATGATTGGAAATTAATGGGAAGTGCACTTAGGACTGAAGCCTGGAAGCACTTCTTTATGTAATTTACTGTATTAGTCGGCAAGGAGTTATCAAGACCATGTAGTTACAGCAGAAACCTTGAAACCCTTTTAAGAAGTATCTGGATGAGATATTAGGACACCTTACTGTAGCTATTAGCTAAATACATGAGGTTGATAGACTGTATGGTCTGCTCTCGTTTGTGAAATTTCTTATGCTCTTATGTAAACTGAGCACTAAGATGTTTTATATACGGCCAGTCACTGAAGACAACAATTTGATTTTTGCCTCTGGCACCATATCTGCACCTAGTGACTAGTAGTCAAAAGTTAAGATGTCAAATGCATTAAACAAGACAACCTGAAATGTCTCTTGTACCTTTAAGATTTTGGCTCCACAGACACAGACACTTTATGATGCACATAAAGTACCGCCACCCTCATTAGGCTCTTCAAACATATTAGTTGCTATTGATGTAGACGAGTAGACATTATTGCAATTGTAGCCAGACAGCTTTTCTACAAGTATTTAGTTTCCAAGGAAACATTCTCGTTCACTTGGCCTACAGGACCATGCTGCTGCAGAAACCTGGGCAACCATGGTGCTAGCACATACCTAGTCATTATTTAGTAGATTTTCTATACATTTATGCCTTCTGTGCTTGAGTTCCTGTTGCTCAGACTGTTCACCCTCTGATAGATCCAAATTTCCCTTCAGCCACTGAATCTGGCACAGATAAAAACCTTTCCTGTTCAGTAAATTATTCATTGGCATTTTTCTTGCTCTACCCCTTGAGCCTAAGATGCTATTTTTCTTCTTCTGTGCAGCACATTTTATCAAGAATATTATCCTAAAATATTTTGTCCAAATAGTACAGCAGGATATACAGTATTCATTGATTTGCTGGCATACAGTTAGGTCCATATATATTTAGACAACTTTTTTCTAATTTTGGTTCTGTACATTACCACAATGAATTGTAAATGAAACAACTCAGATGCAGTTGAAGTGCAGACTGTCAGCTTTAATTCAGTGGGGTGAACAAAACGATTACATAAAAATGTGAGGCAACTAAAGCATTTTTTGAACACAATCCCTTCATTTCAGGGGCTCAGAAGTAATTGGACAAATTAAATAACTGGAAATAAAATGTTCATTTCTAATACTGGTTGAAAACCCTTTGCTGGCAATGACAGCCTGAAGTCTTGAACTCATGGACATCACCAGATGCTGGGTTTCCTCCTTTTTAATGCTCTGCCAGGCCTTTACTGCAGTGGCTTTCAGTTGCTGTTTGTTTGTGGGCCTTTCTGTCTGAAGTTTAGTCTTCAACAAGTGAAATGCATGCTCAGTTGGGTTAAGATCAGGTGACTGACTTGGCCATTCAAGAATTTTCCACTTCTTTGCTTTAATAAACTCCTGGGTTGCTTTCGCTGTATGTTTTGGGTCATTGTCCATCTGTATCATGAAACGCCGCCCAATCAATTTGACTGCATTTGGCTAGATTTCAGCAGACAGTATGTCTCTGAACACCTCAGAATTCATTCGGCTGCTTCTGTCCTGTGTCACATCATCAATAAACACTAGTGTCCCAGTGCCACTGGCAGCCATGCACGTCCAAGCCATCACACTGCCTCCACCGTGTTTTACAGATGATGTGGTATGCTTTGGATAATGAGCTGTCCAACACCTTCTCTATACTTTTTTCTTGCCATCATTCTGGTATAGGTTGATGTTGGTTTCATCTGTCCAAAGAATGTTTTTCCAGAACTGTGCTAGCTTTTTTAGATGTTCTTTAGCAAAGTCCAATCTAGCTTCTCTATTCTTGAGGCTTATGAGTGGCTTGCACCTTGCAGTGCACCCTCTGTATTTACTTTCATGCAGTCTTCTCTTTATGGTAGACTTGGATATCGATATGCCTACCACCTGGAGAGTGTTGTTCACTTGGTTGGCTGTTGTGAAGGGGTTTCTCTTCACCATGGAAATGATTCTGCGATCATCCACCACTGTTGTCTTCCGTGGACGTCCAGGTCTTTTTGCGTTGCTGAATTCACCAGTGCTTGCTTTCTTTCTCAGGATGTACCAAACTGTAGGTTTTGCCACTCATAATATTGTAGCAATTTTTCGGATGGGTTTTTTCTGTTTTCGCAGCTTAAGGATGGCTTCTTTCACCTGCATAGAGAGCTCCTTTCACCGCATGTTGTCTGTTCACAGCAAAATCTTCCACATGCAAGCACCACACCTCAAAATCAACTCCAGGCCTTTTATCTGCTTAATTGATAATGACATAACAACGGACTTGCCCACACCTGCCCATGAAATAGCCTTTGAGTTATTTAATTTGTCCAATTACTTTTGAGCCCCTGAAATGAAGGGATTGTGTTAAAAAAATGCTTTAGTTGCCTCACATTTTTATGTAATCGTTTTGTTCACCCCACTGAATTAAAGCTGAAAGTCTGCACTTCAACTGCATCTGAGTTGTTTCATTTACAATTCATTGTGGTAATGTACAGAACCAAAATTAGAAAAAAGTTGTCTCTGTCTAAATATTTATGGACCTAACTGTATCTTCTTATATAATACGCTACTGTGGCTGCTCGTTTGTCTGTCCAGGATTTTAAATCACCTGTAGCTCGCAAACCGTTTCACCTATTGACTTGAAATTTGGTACACGTATACTACGTGACGTCTACTATCTGCTTTCCGGGTGATGATTTTTATTACTCTTTTTATTTTTATTTTATTTTATTGTTGAATCAACTCTCGGCACCGCGCAGCAGGGCGGCCGTGCGGCACATGCATATGGGCGCCGTTCTCATTCCCCACCACCTTCGCAAATCATTCTACAAAAACGTACTAAGTAATTGCTACACAAACACTGATTTAATCAGTTTTAATGCAAAAAGATGCCAACGAAAGAAGAGAAGCAGCGGGCCGCTAGGGTGGAGAAAAGAAGAGCTACTCAGGAAGCAGCAAGCGCATCAACCTCTGAGCAAGCGAATGCTAAACAGAGACAGAGAAACAGTAGGAAAACTAGGAATGCTCAAGTCAAGTGTATTCACTGCACGTTATCGTGCAGTACAGCGTTACTGGTAGTATATAATACTCTATATATAATAGAAATACCTCTTCCTACTTAAAATAGGAATACTAACCAGAATTCAAATTATAGCATGAAAGTTGGTTAAATTTGCAACTGCAAACTGATCCAGGGTGAGTGGCTGTGTGTGCCCTGCTCTGTCTAGAGGTTGGTTTTACCTGGTGGTAGTAGCATAGGCACAGACCCGCTGAGACCATGAACAGGGTAAGTGCTTAACAACAATGGCTTGTGCAGAATTATCAGTACAAGTTTATCTCGCTCTGTATGGACTTTGCATTCTGTGCTATGTCATATTTGTTCCCAGTGAATAACTAAACTATATGTTGCTTTGAAAATCCTCAAATGTACACTCTACCTCTGTTTTTCTGAACCCATTGTATTCACATCAGTGAAGTAGGGAGCCCTAGGCTATCCTGGCAGGAATCCACTTGAATGGAGTGCAAGTCCATTACACAGCACATCCACACACATAACCACACTTACCCAAAGTGTGACAATTCTCTGAATTATACTAACACAAGTCAAAGGGAAATGGTAGGAAACTGGAAAATCTGGAGAAAACCCACTGGAAGAATGTGCAAACTCAGAATTTAAACCCAAACCTCAAGATGTAAAGCAATAATACATTGAAAACTCTGCCACACATTTAAAGATTTGCTGATGCTAGCCTCCTTACGGTTCCAAACCCCCATTTAGAAATACTCATTAAACTTTGTAGCACACTCCGGAACACTCTTCTTAGTTCTAGACACAAGTTCTTGACATTCAAACTCATCTTTTCTCTTTGACCTTTAATTTGCCCTCCCTTCATTCATACTACTTGAAATTCATAATGACCTTCTTTCCTTTGTAGGGCAGCCTAGGAGTTGCCATCAATATCTTTTTCAGTTTACCTAGTTTTGTTTTTTTGGTGTATAGTCAGTGTACCCCCTCATGTTACTGTGTCCCTCACCATTGCTCTGTACCCTGTTTTGTAATCTCATACAATAGCTGTTTGGAGCTTATACAGTTCCTTCTGATACAAAATCTGTCCCATAATGTCTGCTTGAAGTGCATCTCACATGTTTTTTATCTTTTGCATGAGTAACTTGCTTTATTTAATTATTATTTTGTAATTGTATTAGTCTTGTACAGTTTTTTTCCCAGAAAGCTACAGGGCAGGCAATTCAGCAGGTGCAAAATATGTCTCAGTTTCTGTTCACATTGAGAAAGGGGCCAAGTATGGCTGGTATGAAGTTGCAAGACACCCTGTCTGGCTGCTAGGTGGAAGCAGTGAGACGAAGTTGTCTTCCTGTGTGAATGACAGACACTCTGCAGGTGGAATAGACTCAAAAAACTCTTGTGGCCACTAGAGGGTACACAATCCCAAATTAGAGGAAGGTAGGCCCCTATTTGTATCATTACAGGAATGGGCAGTGTGCAGGCTGACTGAGATGTCCAGCCCGTTAGGGGCTATTAAAGCCTCATGACTGCAGAAATGCCAGACATTTCTAAAGGTGGTCCTAGCCTGGTGATCTTGAGAGGGGCCTTAATGGTTGCTTCATGCCACAATTTTTGTTGAGAAGACAATGTTCAAGAAGCTTAATGTTTTAGACCTGAACTTGCCACCCAAAGCCCCATTATATAAAATTTAGAGTGACTAGAAAAAAACATCTAAGAAAATGTACAAATGGCATAACATTTTAGTGCTTTAACTGATTTGAAATCTGGAGCATTTAATACGTTTTAGTTACTTCAAAGAGTCAGTTTTCACATTTATGTTAGGTTTATTTGTCATATAGGTTAACACAGGGTCAACATACAATGAAATGTGTATGTTTTGACCCTGTGTTAGGATATAGTGGGTTGGATAATGGATGGATGAAATATTTTTGCCATATTCAAGTGATAATAGAATGCAGTTACAGTACATGCATTAGTTGACTACATTTAATGCAAGCTTTTAATAGTACTTTACAATGTCATGTAGTTAATCAAATAGGCTTGTGGTGGCTCAGTAGCTTGACAGCAGATTC
This sequence comes from Erpetoichthys calabaricus, assembly GCF_900747795.2. Lineage (NCBI taxonomy): Eukaryota > Metazoa > Chordata > Cladistia > Polypteriformes > Polypteridae > Erpetoichthys > Erpetoichthys calabaricus. Next base: position 243,168,277 of record NC_041397.2, read on the forward strand.
CAATTCAAGTGATAACAAAAATGGCATTGATTGATATACTATTATTACTAACTTGTTGGTTGTGAAAGGTCTGTGATTAACTGTAACTCAAATTTCTTAAACATGAGATTTTTGTAAGACATAACTGATGGAGAGTTCAAATCTCTGTTAAAGTCTCAAGGTAAAATTAATGGTTGCTTTGGTCCAAAGGTCTGGAGTTTTGCCTATAAATAAGTTTTAAGTGTCACATACTATAAATACTAAGTGCATATTTGTTCACACCATATTTACAGAGCAATGCTTACATTTATGGTTTTCTTTTACATTAATCTCTACAAAATTACTTTTTTAGTTGTTTTTTAACAAAAAACATTTCCAGTTAACTTATCTCAAGGAGCAGGAGAAATGAGCTGGTGTACTACTAGATGTCTGACTTGCACGTGCACCTCACCTAGCATTTAACTAACTTTTTCTGGGGATCCATTTTACCATCAGAAGCAGTGTTTGGGCATGTGAAAGAGACAAATATGCAAAATACACAAGATGAAGTGACCTCTCTTAAGGTAAAATTGCAACAAAGTCACAGAATATTTCTCTGTTTCTAAGATAGATGGGTTAAAAAATTACTAATGCTTTCAATGGGAGATTCTGAAGTTTCAAACAATTTGAATAGGGCTCTGCATGCAAGACATTTCAGTGAAAATTAAACTTTCCAGACAAATTACTCTGAAAAATAAATGTACCAAACTTCAACAAAATGAGCCCACTTGAAGCAGAGTTGTTTCATGCAGATGGAAGTGCACATCGTGACCTTTATAAATTTAGGGCAAAGATGTCACTGACTGTGCGCTAGTATGTGGTAACAACTGCTCCACAAAATAGTACCACCCACTGTAAACAAAATAGTGACAATAACAACACATAAATCATTCAACTATGTTTAAGAATTTTTATGTGAAAAAATGGGAGACTCAAAAAGCAAATAAAAGAATCAAGAAATTTATCAAAACACAGTGGGAAAGCAACACAAAATGAATATTTGCATCCAAGTCATAAGACTATTACAGCTCAATACAAATATATCAAGATTATTTTTAATGCTATGAGTTTAGGATGACTCTTTATAGTTTCAAGAGACATTATACAATCTCAAAGTCATGCTTTTACTGAATATCTTGAGAATGTAAAGTAAATTTCCAGGTTACACTACTGAATAAGATTTCTTGACTATGTTTAAGAAGCCGTTTGAGTGAATGATAAAGTTATATGCTATTTAGGCTAGATTTTCTAACAGTATTTATCAGTTTGACTCCTAAATAGATTATCTTTGATTGGCATTACCCATACTCCACTTGATTGGTTCAGATCCTACCTCTCAGGCCGCACTCAGTTCATCCAGCTTAAAACTTTAACATCCCAAACCACCGCTGTTACTTCTGGTGTGCCCCAGGGCTCTGTCCTGGGGCCTGTTATTTTTATTATTTACCTTCTTCCCCTTGGCAATATCTTTTGTAAATATAACAAATTTTCACTGTTATGCTGATGACACCCAGCTCTACCTTCCTAGTAAATCCACCTCTTCTTTTCCACCATCTTCGCTTATTGACTGCATTGCTGGAATTAAATCCTGGTTTTCTTCAAATTTTCTTAAATAGTAACAAAACTGAGGTTCTCCTCATTAGTACAAAATCATCATTATCCAAAGCCGATAATCTTTCACTTGCTATTGACAACTCTTTTGTTTCCCCTTCAACCTCAGGTCAAGAGTCTGGGTGTCATCCTTGACAGTACTCTATCTTTCCAGTCTCACATTAATAACATCACCCGGTCTGCTTACTTCCACCTACGTAATATTAATCGCATCCGCCCCTCCCTCACTCCCCATACCAGTGCCATTCTTGTTCACAGTCTTGGTTACTTCTCATCTGGACTATTGCAATTTGCTTCTCTTTGGTCTCACTAACAAATCTCTCCATAAGCTTCAGCCGGTCCAGAATTCTACTGCTCACATCATTACTCGAACCCCATCTATTCACCATATTACTTACTGGTCTTGCAGAAGATTCATTGGCTCCTGATTAAGTTTCGAAATGATTTTAAAATTCTGGTGTTATCATTGAAGGACATTCATAACCTGGCCCCTCCATATCTGTCCGACCTTCTTCATGCTGCCATTCCCTCCCATAACCTTAGATAATCTTCCTCCATCCTTCTGACTGTCCCTCTCGCCCGTCTAACCACCATGGGGAGCAGAGCAATCAGCTGTTCTGCTCCCAAGCTCTGGAACTCATTACCTACTGAGCTTAGAAATATCGAATCATTTTCAACCTTCAAATGTAAACTTAAAACCCATCTGTTCAAAATGGCTTTTTCTCTATGATTACAGTGGCTTTGTTTGGATTTTATTTTTATATTTTCTGATGTTTTAAGTTTTGTTTATAATGTCTTTTTTAGGGCGGCTCTGTGGTGCAGTGGCAGCGCTGCTGCCTCGCATTTAGGAGACCCGGATTCGCTTCCCAGGTCCCCCCTACGTGGAGATTGCATGTTCTCCCCGTATCTGCGTGCGTTTCCTCTGGGTGCTCCAGTTTCCTCCCACAGTCCAAAGACATACAGGTTAGGTACATTGGCAATTCTAAATTGGCCCTAGTGTGTGGTTGTTGTGTGTGTGTGTGTGTGTCCTGCAGTGGGTTGGTGCCCTGCCCGGGGTTTGTTTCCTGCCTTGCGCCCTGTGTTGGCTGGGATTGGCTCCAGCAGACCCCCTTGACCCTGTGTTCGGATTCAGCGGGATGGAAAATGGATGGATGTCTTTTTTATTTATTGTTTGTTCAGTGTCCCTTGAGTGCTTAGAAAGGCGCTGTGTATAAATAAAACATTATTATTATTAAATTAATATTGAAAAGGCATGGGTTATCGCTATTTCATCTTTCACATACATAAAAATTAGTACTGTCATTAATATTTTGAACTCAAACACAGGGTTGTGGCAATTGGCACAATGCAGAAAACAGCCCTGGAGACAATGTCAGTCCATCCTGTACTGCTCAGGCTATGCAATAATGTGTATGTTGCTATGAATAAAGTCATATGACTTTACTAGCATTATTTTTTTGCTATGTTTTTGCAGATTTAGCTTGCATTTAAATAAGTATTTTGCTTACATTACAAGCTATGTATTAAGTCAACACCCTATTTAAATATAAAATTTTGAATCTTTCCTTCAAACCAAACTACATGCATACAGCCGAAGAGCCAAGTTCCTCAATAACAGAGAAGATTCTTGCCCAAGATTATATATTTTTTTGTTCAATCAAAGGATCTTGTTCTGCTTTAGGTGATTTTGCCCAGTACCTTGACAACTATTTAGCTCAAGAAGTATTTTTGTTTCTGTTTTGTCCTTGTGTTACCTATTTTGATGTGGGTTTCTTCTGTTGAAGAATTAGACAATTAGCAAAGTTTGTAGAATCAAAAATATCGAGTGTAGTGTCCCTTGCAAAGTGCATATCCCACAACATAACATATAAATCTGACCTCACTCACATTAAGTCCATTTTCAACAATTTTGAACAAACAGTATGGGTTAAAACAATAAAAGGAAACTTCACATTCCCCTAGGGAGCAAAATAATAATAATAATAATATTACAAATAATATACAACCAACATCAGTCCTATATAATTGTTTTTACAATAAATATTTCATAACAAAGAAAGCACAGCTTTAACATGTGTGAAACCCTACTAACATATTGTTGGTCTGTATGTCTCCTCAACTTGAAACAATTTCACTGTTACTAAATCACTAAATTCTCTACTTATGCTCTTGACAACAGTATTCCTGGACACATTAAGCCTGCTTCACAATTACTGTAAACTTTAAAAGAGTTCCCTATAAGTGTTTAACTGAATCTCTTGTTTAATTCTGCACTATTTTTCCCATTTCTTCATATTTGCAGATGGAAAGGTACATTTTTTGTATTCAGTTTAAGTTAAACGGCCAAGTGGGTAGAATTCCTGCCTCCTCAATAATAATAATAATAATAATAATAAATTTTATTTATATTGCACTTTATATTTTAGCAATCCCAAAGTGCTACAGAGTAAAAATAGAATAATAAAATAAAAAAATAAATAAATAAATAAAAATAAAAAATAAAAAAAAAAAAAAAAAAAAAAAAAAAAGAACAGAAGAGTCTATAAAATACTTTAACAAAATGACTTTCTAAAAAGATGAGTTTTTAGGTTTCGCTTAAAGGCCTCAGTCGACTGTGGGGCTCTCAGGTAATCAGGGAGGGCATTCCACAGCCTCGGCGCCACCGATGAAAACGCCCTGTCACCCATGCTGCTGAGCTTAGTTCTGGGGACTTGAAGAGTGTTAGTGAGTACAGAGCGGAGGGAACGTAAGGAGTTATGGGGGGTAAGGAGTATATGAATATGAGTATAAGAATATGCAGGGGCATTGGTTTGCTGTCTAGCTATAAATATATTGTGTGCTGAAATGAGTGTGTTAGCATAAGTTTGTTTTCACAGTTCAAAGTCATGCCCTCAGATTGACCGGTCCTGGTGAGTGTATGTGTGACAGCACACCCTGTGACCGACTGATGACCTGTCGAGCTTCAGTTTCTGCCATGCACCCATTACTACAGGGACAGGAATTGTGGAACTTAAAAAGCCTTTCAGGATGAAAAAAATGAATTGATATCTTTATACTATTAAAATATAAATTTGATACAACTCTTGACTTTCAAAACATATACAGTATAGTACATCCACAACTATTTTAATGCATTCAAATAATTACAACACTACAGAATCAATATTATAGCTCAAGAAAGCTCTTGAATTAATGAAGAGTCAAAAGTCAAGTCAAGTGACCAGAAGGTTATATCCTTTGACAGCTGTTTTTGATATCTTTGTTAGGTTCTCTGTCTGTACAGCAACAACTGCCTGCTTTATAAATAATTATAATAAAAGAGTAATGGGGAAGCTCACTTGTTAAGAAAACAGAACAAACAGAATAGAACAGTAACCACAATATATATATTTTAACAAGACATTGTGAGCAATTTATGAACCTGGAATCTGAGAAACAATTACTCTAATTAGCAGGGGTTTACAGAAGTATAGATGAGTTTGCTTTCAATTAATAGCTTAGCTGAAACAAAAGCATGTAAATACTGCAAACCTGCAGCAAATGTGTGTCACACACTGTGCCGGCATTAATTACAATACAATGAATTAAACTCATTACTGCAAAACAAATGTCAAAATTCTCTACAAATGCTTTTTCTGTAATTGCTACACTCTTCCCGTTATCTTTAATATTATGTAACAGAAATATTTCACAGTTTCTAACTCAAAGTCTTCCTTATTTATGTTTTTCTTTAATCTCCATGGAAGTCAAAGGCATCAAGTGATCACAACCTAATGCCTGGGTCTATAGCAGCATGAGATTAAAGAAAACTTTAAACCTGTTCTAAAGATGAGGTTAACTCTCACTACCTTCTCTGCTATGTACTATAAGTTATCTGGATCACAAAAGGTTGCGTTCACTAAGCACCAACTACTCAGGTGTTGAGTTAGTGCAAGCATCCACAATTTCAAAAAGACAGTAATGAAGACTAGTCCTTCTGGCAATGTCTAATGCTGTCTCATTGCTGCTACTTTTCAACTGTGGTTGTAAATGCCGGTTCATAAGCAACAATTCTAGAGTTTCATGGGAGTTGCTGCTGCCAGCCACAAGGTGCAGAGGGGTGAGCAACCCATTGGTCTGGGCATTTATATCAGCCCCATTCTGCAACAGATAGGAAGCCACCTTGGCATTATTCCATTTGCAGGCACTGTGTAGTGGAGTCCATCCATCTACTGTTTTTGCATGAATATTGGCATTGTGTGCAAGCAGTTCCTGGACCACTTCCAGGTGCCCACTGTATGCAGCTCGATGGAGTGGTGTATACTGGTCATCATCTGTGACATTGACTAGTTCCACATGAGCAGACAGAAGCCTTTTCACAGTTGACAGCTGAATGAAAGAGAGCAGAAAGAATATTCAGATTGATTGCATATTCTCAAAAAAGACTAAAGTTTCCCTAATGACTAGGAATGACAGTCTTTTATAATGACTACTCAAGCATTATAACGGCAAAAATATGAAAGTCTTAAAAGTTATTTTGGTCCAGTAGTGGGTGCATAAGGGACTGTGGTGCTTCATTAGGAATTCTAGCTAAAGCTAATAATCTTACTTCTTTGCAGGGATGAAGACAGAGAGAACGATGGGTTACTGCTTACACTGTTTTCACAATGGCTAGGCTAAGGACTAAAATGTGCAATGTTTTGTTCAAACTTTCCGTGGTGGAACATTATTTCCTGAAATTATTTTATGCACTCTGCTCCGCTAATTTTTCTAACTAATTTAGTCAAGAAACAGTATGTCTTTACAAAATGTGTGGATCCAATATTGTGCAATTTTTCTCACAGATTTATTCAATGTGACCCTGAATTTCAAAAACATAAAATGACGAATCAATCTGGTCATCTATATTTTCAGTCTGGCATCCTAAAATGAATTTTTCTCTTCTGTCAGAAATCCTTTAGGTAGGAAAAAGACTAACCCGATTTTTCTCACAAGCCCACAGCAACAGCTGATCTGGGTAATTCTCTCTCTTCATTTCCTCTTGCTGGTACCACTCTTCATCACGCTCAGCTTCCTGATAATCATCATCCTCCTCCTCCTCCTCTTCTGGCCAAAGGCTATGTGTTCCCACCGGAATCAAATGTCTGTGCGTGTCCAAAAGCTCCAGTTGATTAAAGTCTTCTGGGAAATCCATTTTAGCCCCACGGGTGGGAGATGGGGAGGCTGCTAACTCATCCATTTTAATTTTCACAACCCTGAAAATTCAATATTTATAAAAAGAAATGAACAGCAGAAAACATTTAAATAAACTGCCTAGTGTGAAAATAGTGTGATTAAGCAACCTGCACAGAGCCTGCTATACAAAATATGCCTTCTTGAATTAATTGGAATGTTAAAATTAATGAAAATGTCAAATAAATAAAAACTGTTTTTATTCTGAACCCTTAGTCGGCTTAGTGCCTCCTCTGCCTTCAGATAAGCAGAACGAGTTGCACCACCACCACCACCCTGGAAATGAGAGTGGAGAAAATAAATATTAAAGCACTGACTTCTGCAATCATTATTAATACAGAAGGGTCTACATTCACCTCCAACAATAAAAGGGATTTGTGATGGAAAGTAGCGCTCACTACTCAAGCAATTTAATTGACTGGACAGAAGTCACACAATGATTTTATAAGATATACGTGTCGCCCCATATCCACACAGTTAAGTATTGATACGGGAGTTGATTTTTAACATTACATGTAAAAATAATAGGGCAGCACAGTGACGGTTTCTGCTGCCTTTAACGTAACAATACGTTGTACGTGTGTACACCTTGTAAATCGCGTACCCTTCAGCTATGCGTATTCCTTTTTTGCATCGTGGATAAGAGTCGTCAGCTCAGTGCTAACGAATCCATTTTAAAAACGTCCAAATAAACCAATTTATTATAAATAAGCAATTAAATAAATAAATAAAACGAAATTACTATGTTCATAGAAACATTACCTCTCTCACCTACGACTAAGAAATATCCGTCCAACCACTATATGACCCCTGTGTAGTCTGGGAATTGTAGTTCCTCCTCTTTAAGACTAAGAGTTATACAAACAAAAGACTACAATACCCACATTTCAACCAATGTCAGACCGGAAGCAGCGTGTGCGCGTTTGACCCCTAGCGTGAGGGATGTTTCACGTGTAACCAGACAGCACTCACCGGATTCTCCACTTTTAAGTAAGCAACTTTTCACAACCATGGTTCCCGGCTTATACAGAGTTATTCTTTACAAGCCTCAAGATGCAACACTTCCGCATTCAGTAAAGTGTCGGTGTTTTTATTTTTATTTAATGCGATAGGGATGTTTTTGTTTGAGTGCTTGCGCAGCGAGTTTATGTACAGACAGCACCTCGCGAGACTCGAGGAAACGCGGGAAAGGCAGGTGTAAAAGTTCGGGTCTGTCGTATTTAATAAATGGGAGTTTGAAACTAGTGTAGATATGATGGGAGTCAAATTCTGCCTTCTGAATATTTGAGCATCAATTTAAATTTAAAGAATTAAAAGTTTACGTGCAACGTCATGTTGAAGCTTTACTGAGCGGAGTGAAAATTTAGTCTTCCATCCGTAAAAGTTCGTTGTAGTGTTGGTCTTCAGTGGCGGTGTTTCCAATTGCTCATTGTCAGCAGTGCTCATCAGACGAAATTATTAAGATGGTTTTGGTATATAGTCATGAAGGACTAATGTAAACAAAAAAGTCTACTGTGCACTTCTAACAGTAGGGGATAATATAAATGGAATACACGCTGTGCATCAGATTGTCGAAAACGAACAAATGGATGCCATTATTGACTGATGCAAACGGGTAGAATGTGTGCACCTGATTGTTAGGTACCAATGCAGACTGAAGCCGCGCTTAGCACCTGATTCTCAGAGGCAGATGAAATGAAATCCCTGCGGTGCACCTGCTCGGTAAAGATGTGTGCAAATGGAAGTCATGCTGTACATCTGATCAGCAGGGACTGAAGAAAATAGAACTCTGTTTTTGCACCTGTATAGCAGTGGTTGCTCCAAATTAAAGCTACGATTAGTACCTGATAATCAAGAGATGTCACAAGTACAAGACATGCTGTGTGTATAAATGACAGATGTACGTACATGTTTAAGCAAAATAGTAAGAAAAAGAGTATTAAACTGCAAGAAGAACTAAATCGTTGGATGCTGTGAAACTGTTATAAAACTTAATGGTAATTTGTATCTTTGTGAGATGCTTAATGTTGAGAATTTAAAATTGGTGCCTTCTGTTTGCATGTTCCATATGATTTCTAATAGGAAACCTAGATAGATGTAGTTATTTGTCACAAAGGGAAAATTAAAACTTTACTAAACAAACAGCCAGCCAAACACACACATAAGAACTTCTGGCTTGGAATATAGAGAACTTTAATATAAAGATAAAGATTTCTATAGATTTGCATTTTGGATGGCTCTAAATGGGAGTAAAATTAATTAAGATTTATTTTAATGTTTAATTTGCTTAAAAAATGTTAATTTTGTCTTTTGTTGAGTGTTGAAGACTATGCAGTTTATTAAAAACTTTTGATGGTTTGATGTTTTTAAATAAGTTATAAAATGTGAAAAAGAAGACGATCCAAACTATGTAGTACTATGATAATAAATGAACTAATGTATTTCTTATTATAGGACCTACATTTGCTTTCCTTTTGGAAAAATGAGTGCTACAGAGACCATGTGAGTTGAACCCAATGGGCATTAGTCTCCTCCTTTCTTTCTTTCTTAAATGGATGCTTTCTTTCTTTCAGTTGTAAGCTTTTCTCCCATGAGACACTGTTAATATCAAATTAAAGGTTGTGGTCATGAAATTATGTTGAAATATTGTTGGAGTACCAGATTAAATGGGATGAAAGGAAAGTGGTGTGTACGATTGGGCTATATGGCCTTACAATCTTATTTTATGTCAGTTGATTTTCATCTGTATAATGTCTTTTCCTATTTTGACTTGAGAGTAAAGGATGAGACATTTGAATGTTATAATAGAAATTGATTAACAGGCCCTACTTTAAAAAAAAAAAAAAAAAAGGTGTTTCTGCTTGCTAATTGTTTGTGGGTTCTTGGTTTAAGGCACATTTTTGAGTCTGTAGAGGCCTGATATAATTCTGTACCTGCTTATCTTAACTTTGTTTTGGCTTTATGTTAGTCCCACAGAGATGGGAACCCACTTTCTTCAGCGCTCTTCCAGTGCATTGTTTTACTAATATCAAACAATATGTTCTTGTAGAGCATACGTACAGTATTTGTCACCACTAAGAGACAGAGGCTATCACCTTGTAGTTTACTTATTAACATTTTGTGTCTGGTCTTAAGGATCCAGTTAAAGAAAGCAGCTTCGAGCTTCTGCTTTACCATTTCCCTCACCAGAGAAGAAACATTATCTTTGCTATTATTTGTATATTTAGATGTTTTGAAGTCCGTTGTGTTTTTTTCTGGGAAATAGGTATGGTATAGATTAATTTCAGCATCGATTGTTTTGCATTTCTAGCTTGGAGCCTGTGATGTGATTGGAGCTAGCTGGATGTGATGATTACTATGTGATTGTTATTCAGTTGCATTTATGATGAAAGATAATGTCTGGTTCCAAGTTTTTTATGCATATGCAGGGCCAAGGAAAAAAAAAGATCCACATATGGAACATTTACAGCAAGATCCATGAAGTATCACAAGTAATTTCACAAGCACTATTGAGAAAAACAGATTCAGGATTTAAAATGAGCAACAGGCTTTGGCTGGTGTAAAAGTGACACAAGTGTTGATTTCATCATTAAATAGTCAATCTCAGTCACATGCACACTGTTTCCATGGGCAGTTTTGAGATGGTATTTGTTCGTTTAGGATATATTTAAGCTAGAAAACAATGCATACTCAGAGCTAGGGAAAAATAGCTCTTTAACAAAGCCATATTTGTTTGACTTTTGCGGGACCGTACAACTGCAGATCCAAAAGGAACACAAAGGTTAGAAAGAAGAAGTTTGTCGTCTTTATATTTTTCTGAGAACTGCAGTTTCCACACTTAGTGGTTAAAATAACATACTATTCCTAATTTGACCTAGGAAATTCATTATCTGGTCTAGCAAATGTATACAGTGTAAACATAACCTATCTTGATTTATATCATATATGGTGTTAAATATTTTTCTTCTTTATGCATTAAATTCCTGGCTGAGTACTCTGGCGAGTTGGAGGGCACTATGACTGAGTCGCTGAGGATGTCCCATTACAGGACTGTGGTCAAGGGTGTGCTTCGCAGCTGTCCATGACAAACATGTAAATGAAAGCTTCACCTGATAAATGCTGGAAAACATTATGCAGTATGAGCCTAATTTAATAGTCAGTCTTTGTTTTTTCCAGATGGAGCAGAGGCAGGTGAATTAAATTTCTCATGGTCACACAGTTGTTAGTAGTAGGATTGAACCCACACAACCTCAGGGTTTGAAATTGTGGGTCCTAAGCCTTAAAAACTATAGCACACTGCTTGACACTAATATTTCCCTGTGGGGTGGGGAGGGTGACTACACATGCCATATAAACGGAAAAGCACTTGCTTTCATAGTGTTTCTGATACACCCGATTAACCAACTGCACTATAACTGAGGCCATTTGACTTAACAAAATTTCCTGGGCACATTTCCCTTCATAGTCCTTTGGAGCACCATATCTGGGGACTGGAGGTAGACAGAGCAGAATGGATAACCATTGTGAGAGCCAGTATGCTAAAAAACACTGCTGGTATACATCTAAAAGTGCCAGTAATCAAAAACAAAAAATTTATATCTGTTAGCCCACTACAAGCACTGATGCAAAAAAATTTGGAGAACAGGGGAGTGGGGCATCCCCCTTCAATATAAAGCAGAAGCACGTGTAAATGTAAATTTGAATATAGGTGGCAAAGGTCTCCTTTCAAAAATCTGCAAGTGCAAATGTATATTGCAATGAAGTAGATTGTGGGCGGCCAGTTAAGTTTCAACTGATTCTGAAGCACTTCTAGAATTTCAGGTATCAGCATCTAAGCTCTTACATGTATATAAAATTGAGGGTGTGGTATTCCTTAGGGCTTTCATTTACATTCAGATAAAAGTGTAACATTGATCAGGGGCTATGTGGTATATGATGGACAAAAACTCCCTACTGGATGCCACTGCATCACTCCTGGCTGATCTTGGCTAGGAGGACACCACTTCCATCTATACTTCTCTCTCTCACTCCCTTTTCGCTTCCCGTGAAGCTACACCTACTCACAGCCATAGTGCCTTATGCTGGAATTTGAAGTTAATAGCATGCTTACTGACCTTTGCATCTTCCTTGAACTTTGCCATATTTTCTTCTTCTATTTCATAACTAGCTGTAGATACCAGGACACCACCTCTTCCTCAGTTGTTCATGTACCCTATTGGCTGATGCTGCCGTTTGGCCTGTCAGAAGCTTTCTGTCATTCGTTTGCATAAAGCACACAGAGCAGAGTATGCAAGTTAGCATAATATTAACAAACATCCAATAATAAAAAAATTATCGAAAAATAAAATAAATGTGGATCGGCTAGTTATGTTTTATCCATAACAGCACAAAATTTCAATCAAATCTGTCAATCTTATTGAGATTTTAGGGTATTTAGCTTTTCTGTTCTAGGGAGTTTACCCGTAAATACTCGAATATTAAAGTGTCCTTTCTTTCCAGATACTTAGTGCCAAATTTCATCTTTGTAATATTAGTATTTTTTTATTGATGAGTGAGTTAAGTCAGTAAGACAACTTTTGAGTTATACGGAACTTTTCAGCTTGCATTTTGTTTTAGTTTGGGAAAATGGTTCAAAGGTTTTAACAGAAAATAAGCAGGCAAGAATCAGAGAGGAAAGGTCCAATACTTCAATTGTTTACTTGTTCAAATATAATATCAGTTACATACAATATAATAGCAATATACATGCAGATATAGGAATTGTACTATTGACAAAGATATATGATTTATACTATTGACTTACAGTAATACAGATATGTGAATTATACTATTGACTTACAGTAATACAGATATGTGAATTATACTATACTTACAGTAATATCAAAAGACCCCAGAGCCATCATCCTAGACCAGTAGACTGAGGGAGCCCGCGTGTCAGTCTCGTCAGAGGATCAACTCGTGAGCCTGGTCCAATACCGGGCGGTGTGCACGTTCCCCACGGTTGAGCTTCCGAAGAAACTGAGGGCGGAACCTTCCCTTATATACTAATTGAGTGTCCTTACCCAAAATGGCTTACGTGTAAGCAGTGTATACAGAAGTGATCAGTTTCTGCACACCTTCTTCCCACGGGACATCTTATTGTTTTTCTTCTACTTGGCCCTCACTGAGATGGTGCCTAGTATCAGAAGACACACAATAACAAGCGTTGCTTGCAATGAAGCCCCTCGAAGTGAAAAACAAGTACATGGCCTTGACTGTATTCCCATAACATTCTGAAACTCTTTATGAGAAGCAAGTTTTTGCACATTCTTTCGCTATCATCCCAAACATTCCAATCTTTGTAGCTGGTTTTGCACTGAAGCGACCAACCCCCCCTCTTACTCCTTTATTTTATCCCTTCTCCTGTTACAGAGAAAACCTTTTTTATTACAATCGGTCCCTCGCTCAGCGCAAAATCAGCAACCTTGTCTGTCGTGCTCTATTATTAATTCGTTTTAAAACACAAAACACATAGCAATTGAATATAGTCATTAAAGCAATAATAATAATAAGCAGCACCAAAGGGTGTCCGTGTGCAACAACAGGTAAAACGTGGTATCTACACAAGGTTATCATAGTGGTAACATTATATTGAAACCAATACCCATTACATATTGTATCATTACACTTAATATTTTCAGGTTTAACCGTTAACCATAAGCTACTGCTAATGTTCCATATATCTTGCCATATTTGCATATTATTAGTCCTTAAAGCCATTTGCATGTTATTTTTCTGTATCTGTGCTTGTAATATGTTAAAAGTGCATACAGTCCAGTTCATGAAAGTTGAGACATTTAGCCATCGAATGTCATTGCTAGCCATGATTATCCACTCTGAAGCGCGTTGTTCCCAGTTTACTGTTTGCTGATGAGAGACCATGGACTGAGGTAACCACCTAGCCATTTGGTCTGCCACTTTGTGAGTATGTCGTCCCACATTCTCAAGCTTGTTTGCAGTTATTTCATTATCTATGGTGTTTAAAGTTCCTAGGGTGGTGCCAACCCCTCCTAAGAAAGTGTCATACCATGCCCGTTTAGCACGCTTACACTGTGGCAACAGTGGAAATGTCACTTGCCATGTAACCTTAGTCCTTTTTGCTGTCATAGAAACAAGTTTACATGTGTCAATTATTGGTTCTACGTGTGACTGTCTCGTTATGGGGGTTCTGGCCCACACGGCTATGGCAAGCATTGGTATAGTCCTGTTAATAATTTCAGTTGCATTGATCCAGCCAATGGGCCCAGTCTTATTAGAGGTGTATTCGCCTGATGTTGCATTGACCTCGCACTGTACCTTGGAGCCGTTCCAGGGCCCCATACACCAAGTTACTTTCGACGTCCAGGTAATATTTAAGTTTTCAGAGCACTCAATCAGATACCTCTGTGGTTTTACCCCCGGCACCTTCAAGTTCGAGGAGTAGATGGTGCACCCATCACCAGTCGTAATTGTAAGGACATTGCAAGACTGATTCTCCGGACACGTCGTGTTCACCTGCCGTCTAGATTTAGTGGAAGTGTTCCACCACCATCGGACCTGAGTCGTCTCCGTTGCCTCGCCTCCTAATGTAGTGGCTCCTACTTCATTCAGAACACCCCCAATTCTGTAAAACAAGAACACAGCATGTTGCACCCACTCCTCACTCCCGTCTATAGCAGTGTTTTGCAGGAACATTTACCCATGCTTCTTCTCCATTGTATAGAACAGTTACAATCAAATCCTGTCCCATTGCGATGATTTCTGCCGGGCGGGGTGGTCCATGGGGTTGTTTAACCCACACCTTCGCCCCATTAACCAATTTAGGAGCATCTGTTGATCCAAATCCCCCCACATTCCGGCCAGTCTTAACTACTGGTGCAGTACTTTCCTGCACTTTTCCCATGTGAACTGGTATTATTAACAATTGCGCTATTCGATCTCCCTTAGTCAATTTGATTGGATCCCCCATTGAGGATTGTAACAGAACTTTGACGGTCCCTTGGTAATCTGCGTCGATTACGCCTGCTAGCACAGTGACTCCCTTTAGCGCTAGACTTGATCTTGGGCATACATGCCCGTAGTGTCCCTTCGGGATTTTCACCCCTTTGTTTTACATGCTGAGCTCCAAAAACTGGATGGTAAGCCACTGCCTTTCATTTACTTATTCCCCAATATGAATGTGCTGCTTGAAACACCAATAAGTTTTTTCATTTCAACTAACTGCTAAAATGGCCATTCCATTAATTCAAATGCAGTACTTTCAAAAGCTTTCATATACAAACACGTGCTTTGCTTTATAATTATTAACCATACACAATCTGTCTGACCAGCAGACAAGTGTAGGTTTTCTGTTTCAGCCGCCTTTGCCTCCACTTGATGCAGAGACGGCTTATCTGCGTCTTTGACTAGCGCAGCTGCTGCAGCTGACTCCGCCCTCCTCGAGGAAAGCACAACGGCCTCCGATTCGACTCTCTCTATCGCTACTGCTACAGTTAACGTTGCCGTTAAAGTTTCTGTTGCAACTAATGCTGTCTCCATTTTTAGCGAAGAAAATACAGCTGTAAAAGTTGATTCTACCGTACACCTAAAAAACTTCAGAAATGCTGTTGATGCACGCTGACATTTGCAGGCTGTATGCCAGCATGCGATTACAGCATATTTGCCACCTGTGGACGATCCATCCCTATTATATACTCTTTCACTGGGGTGATTAGTACGGGGTAGGGTCTCACGGGCAACTGACCAATTTGTAACATCACCGTCACCTGAGTGGCAGGGATGTCCGTTCCCCCAATCCCCTGCACTGTCAATCGTTTCCCCCTTGAATTTAGATGGATTCCCATATATTAAAGTGGCCTCCGCACCCGTATCGATGAGAGCCTTTACTATTTGTTTGTTTTTAGTTTCCCAATGTATCGTTACCGGTACAAAAGGTCGAATGTCCGCATCATGCCAATTTAGGGCTCTCACCTGTGCTTGGCCCCATCCCTAACAATCTCGTGCTGCGCGTTCTAATTCTTCGACGGGATATAAAGTCCTTCCTTTATTTTTCCCTTTCCCTTTGCTCTTAGCTTTCTTCCCTCCTTTCTCATGTTTACTCTTGCGCCGGTTTTTCCCCCTGTCTTCCTCCTCCTCCTCCGAGGAGCTCTCGGAAGATGAAGAGGGGCCAATTTCATCACGCTTCTTACTCAACTTTTCCCACTCAGCGAAGGTAAGAAGTGAATGTACTTCTGCCTTTGCTACTCGTTTCTTTATTCCACCAGACTTATCTATAAGTCCTTTTTTCTTTGCCCTGTCCAGGAGCACTCCTGTAGGCAGTCCATCTATCTCTTCCTTAGGGACTTTAGCATTAATTAACGCTCCCCATAACTCCTTCCTATTCACTCCCCCTGTTCTATAGGCGCTATCCCTTGATGTAGCCCCAGTGCGTTGTGTTGCAGCTGTCCCTGGCGGGGCTCCTCCCCACTCCCCCAGGTCACCTAAATCCCGTAATTTGGCTACAACTTCCCCCACTCCTGCACCTACCTCATTCAGTAAAAGAGTCATTATTATTCCTTTCAAGTTAGCAGGGGCTGTTTTTATTAGGATGGTCCTGGCTACAGATGTAAATGGGAACACATCTAACTGATCCGCTTGGCCCGCTACCACGGCGTCCCTCATTGCCAATTCTCTAACCACTCGAATCGCCTGCTGCAAAGTCGTCCATGGTTTTACTTCAGGCCAATTCTGGGGGTGTGGATATATTTCATATGCTGCATTCGCCGCCAGCGCCAGCAACGTGCTGTCCCCTTCTAACTTAGTCAATTCTTGTCTCATTGCTTGTTTAAAACGGGAATCGACAGCATAATCTGTAAATTCAGTACCATCCCCCCTTATCCAGTGACACATGCCCGGCTCCTGCATCATGCAAGCGTACGAGCCATGTGTCTACTGGCTCATTTCGCCCTTGTGCATAACGTGATCTAAATCCTTCCCTTTCTTGTGCAGTATAATCTTCGAAAACATCTCCCCTCCTAACATTACCATGTGCGTCAGTAAAAAGTCTGCGACGCATCACGGGTTTAGCCTGTAAAGGCAGAGGATCAATTACCGACCCTGCATCGGGTCCGTCATCATCCTCATAATCATCATCCCAAATGTTACCGTCCCATTTTTCAGGATCCCACTCATGGACGTTAACTGCGGCTACAAACGCTTTGATCTTCGCAACATCCGGTCTACGCTTCTTTTTCGCATTCACCTTGGCTATGCAAAAGGCTGCCTTTTCCGCCATCCCCTCGGCTCTCTGTACCCGCGGCAATAATACAGCTACCTGGGATTCGGCCATTGAGGCCCGCCCTAACGCATCCGCCAAGTCCATTTACATTTTCTTAATCTCCCTTTCTTTTTCGTCTATCAGACTATCCAGATTTTTAACCGCAGTTAGCAAAACCCACCCTCGCGTCTGCAAGCCCATTATGGGTTCCTTTGCAGACACCTGACATTTCTTAAGCGCGGCTAGCACATTCACTGGTGTTGGGGGATCCAAGCTCTGCCAATATTGTGCTAATCCCCCCCCACATCTCAATTCTCTGGCGCAGTCTTCCCATACTGTTTCCTCCCAGCCGGGGAGAGGTAAAGGAGCTGCGCCAGGGTTTTTATCCTTCTTCTTAAACATCTCTGATTTCCTTTGCCTCACTTAATAGTTCAATATTTTACCAGATTCCCCAAAATCCTGCAACCGACTACGCCAAAATGTTTTAGTTTGGGAAAATGGTTCAAAGGTTTTAACAGAAAATAAGCAGGCAAGAATCAGAGAGGAAAGGTCCAATACTTCAATTGTTTACTTGTTCAAATATAATATCAGTTACATACAATATAATAGCAATATACATGCAGATATAGGAATTGTACTATTGACAAAGATATATGATTTATACTATTGACTTACAGTAATACAGATATGTGAATTATACTATTGACTTACAGTAATACAGATATGTGAATTATACTATACTTACAGTAATATCAAAAGACCCAGAGCCATCATCCTAGACCAGTAGACTGAGGGAGCCCGCGTGTCAGTCTCGTCAGAGGATCAACTCGTGAGCCTGGTCCAATACCGGGCGGTGTGCACGTTCCCCACGGTTGAGCTTCCGAAGAAACTGAGGGCGGAACCTTCCCTTATATACTAATTGAGTGTCCTTACCCAAAATGGCTTACGTGTAAGCAGTGTATACAGAAGTGATCAGTTTCTGCACACCTTCTTCCCACGGGACATCTTATTGTTTTTCTTCTACTTGGCCCTCACTGAGATGGTGCCTAGTATCAGAAGACACACAATAACAAGCGTTGCTTGCAATGAAGCCCCTCGAAGTGAAAAACAAGTACATGGCCTTGACTGTATTCCCATAACATTCTGAAACTCTTTATGAGAAGCAAGTTTTTGCACATTCTTTCGCTATCATCCCAAACATTCCAATCTTTGTAGCTGGTTTTGCACTGAAGCGACCAACCCCCCCTCTTACTCCTTTATTTTATCCCTTCTCCTGTTACAGAGAAAACCTTTTTTATTACACATTTCAATCAACCTAATGGCTTGGTTTTTACTCATGTACACATTGTCAGCTGTGGAACCTTCTATGGACAGGTGTACGCCTTTCCTAATCATGTCCAATCATTTGGATTAACCACAGGTGGTAGACTCCAAACAAGGTGTACAAACATCTGAATAATAATCAATAGGATGTGCTGCACCTGAACCAGCTTTCAGGTGTCATAGCAAAGGGTCTGAATACTTGGGTCAATGTGATATTTCAGTTTTTTTTTGTTTTTTTTTAATACATTTGCAAAACTTTGTAAAATCCCGTTTTGCTTTATCATTCTGCACTGTAAAAATTGCCAACATTTCACAGGAATTAACTACTTTTTTCACAATAAAATACTGTAATGAAAAATGTATTGTGTAATCACAACAGGCTAAGCCACCTTCTGTCATTAGAGAGCAAATTACTGTAAAATTGGATTTATTTCTTGATGTAGAAAAGCAAGGACAATTAATTCCTATGAATGAAGATAGTGTTTACTCAAAAAATTATAATGAAGTATTTTGTGCTCAAGTATGCTATATAAGCATGCAAGTATATACATCATAACCAATAAAGCATGTAAACATACAAGTTATTTTCTCATCCTTCTTTTGCACGTACACCCATTCAATATTAAGTCCTTCTTTCCAGAGATGGCAAGATGTGCTCTTATGTCTAGTGCTATAGACACAGAAGTACAAATGGGATCAAGGTAGCTGGCAATCTGTTGGGTTGCTTTCCACCTAATTAATATTTCACTGCTAGCTGTAATTAAGGTTTCTGAATCTTAAAAAGCAAGTCACTCATGAACACATAAAGTTGTAGTGGCAGTAATTAGTTACTAATTAAGAAAGTGATAGAAAACCTGCAGTCACCATGGCTGTCCAGGATCTTGGTGTAACACCTGTGCTTTATATACTGCTCAAAAAAATTAAAAGATCACTTTGAAAACATGTCAGATCTCAATGGGGAAAAAATCCTGCTGGATATCTATACTGATAAGGACTGGGTAATGTGTTAGGAACAAAAGGATGCCACATTATTTGATGGAAATAAAAATGATCAACCTACAGAGGGCTGAATTCAAAGACACCCCAGAAATCAAAGAGAAAAAATGATGCTGCAGGCTAGTCTATTTTGAGGAAATTTCATTGCAGCAACTCCAAATCGTACTCGGTAGTTTGTATGGCCCCCACGTGCTTGTATGCATTCCTGACAACGTCGGGGCATGCTCCTAATGAGATAACGGATGGTGTCCTGGGAGATCTCCTCCCAGATATGGACCAGGGCATCAGTGAGC
Organism: Erpetoichthys calabaricus; assembly: GCF_900747795.2. NCBI lineage: Eukaryota > Metazoa > Chordata > Cladistia > Polypteriformes > Polypteridae > Erpetoichthys > Erpetoichthys calabaricus. The sequence continues at coordinate 243,188,002 of NC_041397.2, forward strand.
TCCTGGCAGTGTCGGATGGACTGAAACATATTATCCCAGAGGTGTTATTGGATTTAGGTCAGGCGAGTGTGGGTGTCAGTCAATGGTATCAATTCCATCATCCTCCAGGAACTGCCTGCATACTCACGTCCCATGAGGTCAAGCATTGTCATGCACCAGGAGCAACCCAGGACCCACTGCACCAACATAAGGTCTGACGATGGGTCCAAGGATTTCATCCCGATACCTAATGGCAGTCAAGGTGCCGTTGTCTAGGCTGTAGAGGTCTGTGTGTCTCTGCATGGATATGCCTCCCCAGACCATCACTGACCCACTACCAAACCAGTCATGCTGAACGATGTCACAGGCAGCATAACGTTCTGTACAGCTTCTCCAGACCCTTTCACATCTGTCACATGTGCTCAGGGTGAACCTGCTCTCATCTGTGAAAATCACAGGGCGCCAGTGGTGGACCTGCCAATTCTGGTATTCTATGGCAAAAGCAATCAAGCTCCATGGTGCCGGGCAGTGAGCACAGGGCCCACTAGATGACGTCGAGCCCTCAGACCACCCTCATGAAGTCTGTTTCTGATTGTTTGGTCAGAGACATTCACACCAGTGGCCTGCTGGAGGTGATTTTGTAGGGCTCTGGCAGTGCTCATCGTGTTCCTCCTTCCTCCAGTCCTGCGGATGGGTTAAGGACCTTCTATGGCCCTGTCCAGCTCTCCTAGAGTAACTGCCTGTCTCCTGGAATCTCCTCCATGCCATTGAGACAGTCCTGGGAGAGACAAACCTTCTGGCAATGGCACATATTGATGTACCATCCTGGAGAAGTTAGACTACCTGTGCAACCTCTGTAGGGTCCAGGTATCGCCTCCTGTTACCAGTAGTGACACTGACCTTAGCCAAGTACAAAAACTAGTGAAAAACAGTGGCCTGCACTTGTTAAACCATTCCTGTTTTGGGGGTCATCTCATTGTTGCCCCTCTAATGCACCTGTTGTTAATTACATTAACACCAAAGCAGCTGAAACCGATTAACAACCCCCTCTGCTACTTAATTGACGAGATCAATATCCCAGAGGTTTCATTGACTTGATGCTATACTCTGATTAAAAAGTGTTCCTTTAATTTCTTTGAGCAGTTTATAATAAACAGTCTCTGGGTGCAAAGTTAATTTGAGTGAGGGTCTATTATTTTCAGAGAATTTTAAACCTTTCCAATTCACTATCTTGCACCAGTTTCACTTGCACATCAAACTGTCATGTAATTTTTAGTTTGAAGATATTTATCTGCCAACTCATATTTACAAACAGTATCTTGCAGGCTGTCTAATACCTGTATGGCATTAATTAAAAGAATCAGTAACTAATATGTTTTCCGGTGCATTTCTGGGCATATGAATGAATTGGTTAAAAATGGATTCAACTATAAATCAATTTATTCAGCCAAAATATTGTATTAATTTTTCATTTGAAATACAGTAATCCCTCGCTACTTCGCGGTTCACTTTTCGCGGATTCACGACTTCGCGGGTTTTTAAATACAAGTGATTGCCCGCCTATCGTGGAAGTTATGTTCCAGACCCATCAGCAACAGGAGAAAATCCGCGATATAGAAAGACCATATAAATAAACATTTTATAGTTTAAGCCTTAAAATACCCATCCCACATGCTTTAAAACACATGTAAACTTATAAAACACACTTTGTTAACACATATGATATGTGGATGTCGGGCTAAGGATATGAGTAACATCTCACTATTATAAAACATTTTAACTTCACGCAAGACAAGACAGTGAGACAGGAAAATTGGTGATGTACAGGCTTAAAATTATTGACACGCAGAGTGACAAGCAGCACAAAGTCCACTTCTCCTTAGCGTTCATTCAGCTCCCCACCCCCTTGACAATGCGAAGTGGCAGGAGCTACTGCGCTTCAGGGGAGGGGGGGTTTGAGCGAAGGTGCGTTCAGCTCTCACACACCCACACACACACACACACACTCCTCCTTCCGAACGCGCAGAGCGACAAGCAGGCATTTTGGCAGAAGCAGCACAAAGTCCATTTCTGCTCAGAGTGAGTTCAGCTGCCCCCCTTCACAAAGCGAGTGCAGACACATTGACGTCTGATCGCTGCGTGCAGTGTGCAGTGTTGGTCTGAGGTGTTTAAGAATGTAGAAAGTGTTTAAGAGCATAGGAAGTGTTTATAAGAGTGTGGGAAAGGTTAACAAGAGAGTGAGAAAGGTTTATAAGAGTGTGGGAAGGGTTTATAAAGCCTTAAAATATGTATAAATAATAAAATAAATATAGGTCGCTACTTCGCGGATTTTCACCTATCGCGGGGGGCTCTGGAACGTAACCCCCGCGATAGGTGAGGGATTACTGTAAACTATTTTTTCAGAGACCTAAGTAGATGAAGATTTATTTTTTCTTATTTACCCTATTTTTTTTTTCCACTACTGAGCAGTTTGGTTTGAAAAGAAGTGCTTCACAATGTGTGTTTAATTTTCAACAGTACTGGGGGAAAATCTGGAACCCCCTGTCACACTTTATAAGCCTAAAGGGAATCCTGGTAATGTTAGTATAAGTTACTTAGAGACATTAAAAAGCCTTTGAATGGTGATTACTGGCTGAAAGGGTATTTTATGCTCAGATCCAGGAGAGTTAGGAGGGAAGAAGGGAGACCACAAGTTTGGAGAGGCTGAGAAAGTGTGATGAGTGAATCAGTCTGGTAAACAAAGGATTGTGTTAGTGGTTATGTAGACAAGCCACCCTTTGGGGTAGTCAGTCATCCTTTGTGTGCTTAGGGAGGTCAGAGGCCTTACTGTTTATTATTTTCACTCCTTTTGTGTATTCTTCCTTTCACATTTGTTCCTGGGCAATCCATTCTTTGCGAATATCTAGAAACGTCCATTTACACAGTACGATGTGTGGTAGTTTACCCACTCAGTAAGAATCTGGCATTGGTAAAGGTAAAATTTCAAGGTGGTAATATTGTAAACTGCTCTTATATAAATCATTCATATACTGTATCTTCCCTCTAAAAAATGCTCATTAAAATACTGCATACATTTTGAAACCATTAAAGTCTTGGATAGTGTGAGTACATTTTTTAACCAGCTGTGTTCTAAATGTAACATTTCAACAAGAAAACTTCTTCAATTACATCCAAGTCAGATTCCTTTTCTGGCTGTACAAGATATATGCCCGGATTTAGACCTTTCTTGAAATCGATGTGTTCACATGCTAATAGGACTTGGCCCTATATTTTGCATATGCCTTTCTGCTTCTTCCCTTATTAATGAATACTAGCCAACCCGCGGTGTAACATACGCCGCATAATTATGTATTGATGGGTGAACACTTGCTGAACGACACAGTTGTCCAAATGGGGTGGGTTTGTGGATACCAGTGTGAGTGAATGAAAAGATGGACCTCTGGAGAGCGCAACATACAATTGTCTGTGACTGAAAGCGGGATCGTCTGTGACAATGGAGGCCACGCTGGTGAAAGTTACTTCCCAGCCCCCCCCTCTCCCTCTCTCTCTCAGCAGCATGCAAGCCCCCCCCCCTCTCTCTCTCAGCAGCACGCGAGCCCCCTCCCCCTCTGTCTCTCAGAAGCACGCCAGCCCTCTCTCTCTCTGTAACATTGCAGCAGTTGTATAAACTCTTTTTTTTAAAATGAGTTTTAAGCACAGGGGGGAAAAAGGAACATTTCAACAAATCCGAACTTTATTTAAAAGCCAAGCAAGATAGTAACATTGCAGGAGTTCACCATTTTTAATCAGGTGACTGACAGTAGTGGAGTCAGGCACAGAGAAGGTCAGCTGCTGAGAAAGCTCTCTACTGTTGCAGGGCGGTGAAGCAGGTGAGACGCTAATGAAAAAGAGGCACAGGGTTTATTGGTTTTTAAAGACTGCTTCCTTCATTGTGTTTTAACCTCAGTTTTAAAGGATTGCGCGGCTCTCTCTGTAGCGCTGCCCGTGTTTGTGTGACTCTGTCGCGCTGCCTGTGTGTGCGTGGCTCTCTCTTGGGCTGCCTGTGTGTGCCTCTGTCTCTCTCTGGTGCTGCCTCTGTGTGAACCAAGGTTCCACTGAGGTTGACTAATGAAAAGTCAATGTGGCTCAGAGCTGCATGTGCACCGTGGCACAGACAAACAGAAATGACGGCATGTTTTTGGAGGCATCACGTCCGAGTTGGTGGGCGTGGCTCTGTGAGTTGTCGTCGTATCCAATGGGCTTAGAGTTGGTGGGCGTGGCTCCTTCCTGCATGCGCCATGGGTGTCTTACTTGTCGGCAGCTTAGTGAATCCACGCCCCCTTCCGGCGTGCTTTCCATGGTTGTCTTGCCTTAGTGAATTATATATATAGATTTTGACTTGCATGACAAGTACAGTTGGTCTCCTCGTAAACCTGTATCCTTTAATAGCCCTGTTTATGGTAATACTGTTGTAAGTATTACTGCTTAACTTACGATATATCATAATAGCCTTCAAATTACTACCAACTTGCTGTTTCATCCTGCTTTATTAGATAGATAGATAGATAGATAGATACTTTAGAAGCCTATCCTGCCTTCAGTTGTGTTGTGAAGCAGTGAAATACTTCATTTGCATGTGTTTGCATTTCCAAATTAATGTTTTATTCAAACTAATAAGCTGATGTGTAATGTTGGGATTATGCTGATACTTTGAAACTAAGCCAAGGAAAATCATTTGTCAAAAATGAGAAATGTCTACAAATGCAGACTACCTCTTTCTTTCTTTTACTTTTTGTATCCTTCAGCTTTGCTCCATTTTCTATTATTTGCTTTATTTTCATGAGATTCATTTTTCCTTTTACTGAAGTACTGTGAAGAATAATCCAAATATTGAGTTCCGACTCACTGGTCCAAAATGCGTGGAACCAGAGGTCAATAGTGGAAGTCTCTGATGTCTATAACCCTGGAAGTGTTTTTCATGTCTTCATTTGGTGTCTGCTTTGGTTAATTAGTTTTATTATATTTCTCTAAGGTATTGCATAAATTGTGGTTGTGTAGCCACAGTAGTAGTATTATCACATATACAGAGTACAGTGATATTCTTATTTGTACAGTATACTGTATGTGTAGTCAGTCACGACAATCTGCTGAGAGCCATTCAGCTTTGAGCAGTGATAACCTGCTACTAACAGCAGGTTCAGATTTTCTGTTCATGTTGCAGTGAGCATTAATTCTGTTTAGTTCTTTTTTTTATTGATTACGATGAGTCTTTTTTGTTTATTATCTCATCATCAAAGGCTTTCTGTAACTGCAGATTTTACATACATGCTATTTGTGTAGGTAACTTGCTAATCACTCTTGTATTGGTTTACTTAAAAAAATAAATAAATAAATAAATAAGAAATACAAGACGTAAAAATGTGCAAGTCCTGTCACCACAATATGAAGTTAATATGTGCCTCTTTGCTTATAAAGGAATTTATACTTTTGATACTGACAAATCTTGTTCTGATTTTTATCTTTAAATTAACATCCTAATATCTTATACATTGTGATGATTGTTTGCAGCAATGAATTATAGTTTGAATTTCAGCAAAGTAATCCATTTATTTCATAAGAGCTTTGTAGTGAAATTGGCACAATTAAACCTGTTCAATTTCCAGTCCTGTTGCAACTCTATCCAAATACATTGCTTTTTCAGAGATGATGAGAACACCTTCAAGATTTTGATTGCCACTGACATCCACCTAGGCTACATGGAAAAGGATGCTGTTCGTGGAAATGACACCTTTGTGACATTTGATGAGATTTTAAAATATGCTAGAGACAATGAGGTGAGTCATTTGTTTTATATATGCAGTCTGCTCAGCTGTTTATGAGGATTACACTTCCACAAGGTGAACAGTGTAAGACGTTGTGTTTGCTTGTGCTTAAAGAATTCTTTGACTGAGTTTGTACTTAACTACACGCGAGTCAGAGGTATGCAGTGTGACCTAACATACACAATTTATTTAGAACGATACTTATATATTCAAATAAATTAATATATATAGTATATATTTACAGTGATACAAATTTGCTTTCTCAGCAATCTATACGGGAATATAAGCTTGAAAAGTTAATGTAAGGTTATTTTGTTGAAAACTGAATATCTCAGTTTGTTTAAACTTAATATCTCAATAATTAAAATTACTAAACAATTAATATGAGAAAAAAACTTGCCTCATATGTAACTGACTTTAATAAGAAAAAAGATCAATGAAATACCAGCGTAATGTAATCTGTATCCCTTCACAATGTAAGCAGCTCATTGTAAAATATATAATATAAACAGTTAAAATCATGTATAAATTTAATAAACAAAGATTCAAAATAGAACTTATAGTATTGTACTCTGAGTTCTTTCACATGAAATTAAGAAGTGTTTTTAAAGATCCATTGAATCAAAAATACTTTTACTCAGGAGGAAGAAATTCAAATGTAATAAAAATACAAATAAAAAAACAAAGCTGCTGGAGCTGCATCTTACCTGTTTTTGGCTGATGTGATTACATTTTCAGCTTTCTTTATATTTATGTACAGCTCATGGGTAATGCTTTAGATTTCACAGATTTGAATCTCACACATATATCCTCAAGCAGTTTAGAGCATGAAGCTATGCAACATCTGGAAATGACTGCAGTAAACAACAAGCAGAGGTAAATGCAGTGAATATGTAGAGAGTAATAAACACACACACAAGAGACTCAAGTTTGGATAACCCCTGTACAGAATACAGACTTTCAGGCTGATACAGATATATATGTTTATAACAATTATACTGCATTCATTTTCAGATTACAATTCAGGTAAATGCACATGTGCCATTTCATCCATCCCCATTACTTGGCAGACTTTAGATATTTTGCTATTTATTTATTTATTTATTTATTTATTGTTCGTAGTTTTTACATGTGGCCAAGCATATGCTACTTTATCTAGGGCAATCTTGAGCAAAATTTAAAGTAATGTTTGTAATATAACACAGCAAGGAAAACTAATTCCCAACAAAGTGAGATTGTTTATTCAAAATATTACGTCAAAGATTTTTTGCTTAAATGTGTTATTTGATGCAATAATGAATTATAGTACATAAGAAACAGGCTTGTACATAAGAAAGAAAGAAAGAAAGAAAGAACAAACTTTATATGTCCCCTGGAAGGAAAATTGGCGACATGTATAATTTGAAAAATGTAATCATACAAGTTATCCATTTTCACATCATTCTTTCAATATTGCAATCTTTGTTCCGTCAACAGCATGATGTGCTACTATTGCTAGTCTCTGTTACCTTTCTCAGCATTCTGTAGTAATCTGTGGCAGATTTGCTAAACTATATTAGTAGCTTGTTTACTACACTTAGGATGGCCAGGAAGTGCATAGTTGTTTTTTTACTTTTCATTTTCTAATGTATGACATTTTAATGCTTATCTATGGCCATGGCATGGATGCAAAGAACAACGAACAATATTTTCTAGGGATGTTCTGATCAGGTTTTTTTTAGGGCTAATACCAATTTCATGTTATAAGATTTGACCAATTCCGATACCAATTTTTTTCTTTATTGTTTTACATTTTTAATGTTTTTAGTTTCATTTCTGCTCTAAGCTACTGCATAACCAGATGCGTAGAAGCCTTGTATTCTGTATTAAAGTGTGATCTGCAGTTTAATCATAAAAAAACAAGTGTTACCTGCTCATTTTTTATTAAAAAAATGTAACTCTGTATGCTTATTGTTCAGTGACCATAAAAATACTAAAATAAATACATACTCTTTTATAAAACATAAACACAAAGTAATTAGCATAATGCATATGACATGAAAGAAAATAAAATGCTTATCATAATTATAAGCCATAATTCTAATAAAATGCATATAAGATCTTTATCAAGAAGATACACGGCTAATATACTGAACAAGTTTGCATGTGAAATGCTCACATTTTCAAGCTAGCAATTAATTTTAATTTGAAGTTAACCTGCCTAACATTTACTACGCAATGAGGGCAACTACTTGTTTAACTGTTCTTTTTCTGAAAAGTAAGCTGCTTTACTAATCATAAGCTCCCTTACTAGTCACAGTCAACAAGGACTGTCACTTTTAATTAAATGACAAAATGAAAAAAGGTCTGAACTCATTAAATGAGTTTCTCTTAATTCCCCCTAAAGACGCATCTCTCTGTTCCTATTTGACCACATATCGGTGGTTGTTTAATAGTATTCTAGTTTTGTTATATGTGGTTCAACTTCACATTCGCATTTTCAGTACAATATTGGATGGCAGTTTGTGAGAAGTAATTGCATGGAGAAAACGTACATCTCAATTCACGTTTATTGGTTAGTTTTTGAACTCTCTTTGCTGCTCACATATAAGGGCATCATTTCTTTTGCTAAGTAACTATGTATGTGACTAGCGATTGTAATTTTATATCTCCTCCAAGTTTTCTCATATGGCAATAATTCTCTCAAATTCAATGATAGTGTTGCTTGCTTTGGCTCAGTCTCGCTTTTGGGTATGGCATTTTATTTTTTATAAGAAAGGTTATAGTTATACAATTCTGTCATTCTGGACTACTATTTTTTATTCATCTGTTATTTTTTTAATGTTTAAAAGGAGTTTCTAGAGTTTTATCAGATGATGGAACAAAGACATGGTAATAGAGAACTCACTGATTTAATTGAAGACTGTTTTATTTGAACCTATCCTTACTCTTGAACTGCTCGACCATATTCATAAAAAATCCCGATATACACATTAGGTGAAAATTTTTAGAACCACATTACATCAACTGTGCTAAATCTTGTGATAGCCTTGTAAGCTGAGATTGAAACTGGACCACTGCATAATAAAATCATCTGTTGCATTAGAAAGCAATTTGTTAAGCAATTTCAAATTACTTGCAATTGCACTAAATAGGAACAATTTTTTTTAGCACTAACAGGTCTATGTTAATTCATATCTTTGGAGTATGCATTTAATGCACAAATGATTACAATTTCTAGAGATATAGCTTTTAGATGGTCACTTAAACCAGCTAATGTTATCACTTGTTAAATAAAAATAAGCTATATATTACATCATATAAGCATCTCTTTTTGCATACTTTAGATTATGAAGCCATTTTACCAAATGTATCATTAAATAAACCATTGCCTTTGGAAAAAATAGCACAAACAGGGTATGCTGTGCTTTTGGAGCAGTTCAAAGTTTCTGTTTCAAGGGTTAATGTCACAGTTAATTTGCTGTTTTGAAGTTAATAATAATTCTTTATATTTGTGTAGCACTTTTCTCATTGCTCAATGTTGTTTGAAGATTCGCTGTTAATCAATATTATCTAAGCTCACTGAGCAAAAAATTAGTCACCTTGCTAAATTTTACCTAATAACATGTAACTCCTCTGTGAGACTGTAGAACAGATGCGGTTCTGTCTGGCATAGACACCAGCAGATCGCAGATGTAAACCACAACAGTTTTCATTTATTCTTCCAGCAATAAGTTCCACAGTTTGGCAGATGGCTTTGGCGATGCAAGATTCATCTTCAGGACATTGTGAGATGCAAGAATTATCCAGAATATGCTAATGACATACAGTTTATGCCCTGTGCACGCGACAGTTGTCTTCATGGAAGACTGGGGTAGCCATTCTGTGTTCATGCTGGACGTAAAGCACATGGTCTTTATGTCAGTAGGCCTGCATTAACTATCTGTAGCAATTCATTTCTGGTGGCAATGAGGTTTGTTGTCACAATGCATGATACATGGCAATGGTCCCTGTGAGCACTATCGTTTGACCACAGTTCTGGCAACAATTAATGTTTGACTGTGATGTATACCACTTCTTGAAGACCCATTGGACAGTATGCTTT